>NC_041387.1:178962676-178963186 GCF_002162155.2 Triticum dicoccoides | reverse complement strand
AAAATTAAAGATCGCACTACTTAGATCTATCTTCGCTTTTATGCCTAGCTAGGGGCGTTAAACGATAGCGCTAGTTGGGAGGCAACCCAATTTTATTTGTGTTTTTTTGTTTTTGTTTCTGTTTAGTAATAAAATTTTCTTCTACCTTCTATTTAGATGTGTTTTTATGTTTTAATTAGTGTTTGTGCCAAGTAGAACCTATAGGATAACCTATGATGATAGTTAATTTGATTCTGCTGAAAAACAGAAACTTTGCGCACACGAAATTAGTTTTGTTAAATCATAGAAATTTGCTTTTGCGTTGATTCATTTTGATGATAATCAATAGACAAATTGTACAGGACTTCCTATTTTAGTAGGATTTTTAGAGTTCCAGAAGTTTGCGTTAGTTACATATTGCTACAGACTGTTCTGTTTTTGACAGATTCTGTTTTTCGTGTGTTGTTTGCTTATTTTGATGCATCTATGGCTAGTATTAAGTGGTATGAACCATAGAGAACTTGGAATACA
>NC_041387.1:178961893-178962600 GCF_002162155.2 Triticum dicoccoides | reverse complement strand
TAACGGAGCTTATGAGATTTCCTGTTGAGTTTTGCGTTGTGAAGTTTTCAAGTTTTGGGTAAAGATTTGATGGACTATGGAATAAGGAGTGGCAAAAGCCTAAGCTTGGGGATGCCCATGTCACCCCAAGATATTCAAGAGTAGCCAAAAGCCTAAGCTTGGGGATGCCCCGGGAAGGCATCCCCTCTTTCGTCTTTGTTCATTGGT
Source organism: Triticum dicoccoides (assembly GCF_002162155.2). NCBI lineage: Eukaryota > Viridiplantae > Streptophyta > Magnoliopsida > Poales > Poaceae > Triticum > Triticum dicoccoides. Next base: position 178,962,393 of record NC_041387.1, on the reverse strand, counting down.
AACTTTACTTGGAGCTATATTTTTATTCGCTACATGATATGTGTTTAGCTTGGAGCGTCGTGTATGATATTAGTATTTGCTTTTTAGTTTACCACAATCACCCTTGCTGTACACACCTTTTGGGAGAAGCCTACTTGATTAGAATTTATTAGAATATGCTATGTGCTTCACTTATATCTTTTGAGCTAGATAGTTTTTGCTCTAGTGCTACACTTATATCTTTTAGAGCACGACGGTGGCTTAATTTTGTAGAAATTGCTAGTCTCTCATGCTTCACTTATATTATTTTGAGAGTCTTTTATAACAGCATGGTATTTTCTTTGGTTATAAAATTGGTCCTAGAATGGTAGGCATCCAAGTTGGGTATAATAAAAACTATCATAGGAAGTGAATTGGATGTTATGATCAATTTGATACTTGATAATTGTTTTGAGATATGGAGGTAGTGATATTAAAGTCATGCTAGTTGGGTGATTATGAATTTAAAGAATGCTTGTGTT
>NC_041387.1:178958455-178961009 GCF_002162155.2 Triticum dicoccoides | reverse complement strand
TTGCAAGAAAGTAAAGGGAAGGGTTTGGAGGATTCAAACGCAATTGGAGACACAGATGTTTTTGTCGTGGTTCCAATAGGTGGTGCTATCGTACATCCACGTTGATGGAGACTTCAACCCATGAAGGGTAACGGTTCCGTGAGTCCACGGAGGGCTCCACCCACGAAGGGTCCACGAAGAAGCAACCTTGTCTATCCCACCATGGCCGTCGCCCACGAAGGACTTGCCTCACTAGCGGTAGATCTTCATGAAGTAGACGATCTCCTTGCCCTTACAAACTCCTTGGTTCAACTCCACAATCTTGTCGAAGGCTCCCAAGTGACACCTAGCCAATCTAGGAGACACCACTCTCCAAGAAGTAACAAGTGGTGCGTTGATGATGAACTCCTTGCTCTTGTGCTTCAAATGATAGTCTCCCCAACACTCAACTCTCTCTCATAGGATTTGGATCTGGTGGAAAGAAAATTTGAGTGGAAAGCAACTTGGGAAGGCTAGAGATCAAGATTCATATGGTAGGAATGGAATATCTTGGCCTCAACACATGAGTAGGTGGTTCTCTCTCAGAAATTAGACCCGGCCGACATCGCCATTGGGTATCCAAGCCTTAAGGAGGATGGCACTCCATTTGAACAGGAGGACTTTGCCGCTTGTGTGAAGGAAATACGCCCTGTGGCCGATCTCACCAGGTACCAGCCGGGTTATGACGTGGAGAACCGGAGGATACCAACACCACATTATAAAGTGACCAGTCTGATCCCACCAATCCGTAAGCATACCTTCGACCCTGAAGTTGACCCAGCCAGATTAATTGATGATGAAGTTGAATTTGAAGCTTTGAATGGCATTGACTGGTAACCTTCCAGGATAGGGAACAGGACGAAGAAGTAGAGAGGGCTGACCCGGAAGCGTCAGGTCAACAAGAGAATTGATCCACTGGGCGGCTCATTTTGTAGCCTGCTGAAAAAATATCTTAATTATTTGGACTCGGGGAGTCATGTAATAGGGTAGAAATGACTTTGCTTTGGCGTGCCATCATGCACGTTTTGGCGCTCAATACTGTTAAGCCACCGTCTTATATGCGCTCCTTTTATACTTATCATCTGTTTTCCTTATGCTTAAGAAAGTTTCTGAACTGTCCTGCACACAGAAATAGATCACAAAAACCCTTCGCGGCTTACCGCAGGGCGGGTCATAATATCTTAAATATAACCCTTAATATAAAAAGAGTCACAGATAAGCCTATTATGAACTATAGCTTTGAAACACAACTATAATATCATACCTGTGACTTTGAATTTTCACTGCCGGTTCATGTGACCTGAACAGTAAGGGTGATAACCCAATCCTTAGAAGCCAACACTTTCAAATATATGATGATTGTCATATGCTGGCAACTTATTGTCCAAAACCAAGCCAGGTGAAATTTCAACCACACTTATACTTAGATCTGAACAAAAAAGTCTCAAGACAAAACAAAGGTTGCTTTCAAACAAAACTTAAGCCAAATAGAAAGAAAAAATTGAGGCTTCTGATTCGAATACGATCAGTAAACCGTTCCAAAGGGGTTAAGCTAGGATTCGAATACGATCATGTAGCCCCCAGTGGCTTGGGCGTTGCACCGATCAAGAGGGTACCGACAGCTATGTTCTCTTTGGTTCGAATACGACCTATGTTTGAATAGGAAGCCCCCAAATGACCTTGAGAGTTTTTTTAACGGCTCTGATTCGAATACAATCGAAGTCGGACCCAAAAGGGGTTAAGCTATGATCCGAATATGATCAAGAAGCCCGCTAGTGAGTTTGGCAGTGTGCTGATCAAGAGGGTACCGACAGCTATGTTCTCTTTGGTTCGAATATGACATATGTTTGAACAGGAAGCCCCCTAGTGATCATGAGGTTTAACGGCTAGATTCGAATACGATCATGAGCCAGACCAAGAGGGTTAAGCTAGATTCGAATACGATCAGCCCCCAATTGGTCATTTGAAATGATTATGATGAAGACATATGATCATTGAGGATGAAAAGGACAGAGGTCCTCCTTTATTACTTATCATAATATATACATCGTCAAAATATGTACATCATGAGAGCCGATGGCTCAAGTGTAGTAAGGCCGAAGATGAGCGATATTCCACGGCCGGCGGGTCTCTTCCTCCGACTTACGTGAGTCTTTGTGCTCTCGAACATCGATAAGATAGTATGACCCGTTGTTCAAGTTCTTGCTGACCACAAAGGGCCCTTCCCAAGGTGGGGATAACTTGTGTGCATCAGTCTGATCCTGGATGAGCCAGAGCACCAAATCACCTTCTTGAAAGGTTCTGGACTTAACCCAGCGGTTGTGATAATGGCGCAGGTCCTGTTGGTAAATCGCCGAGCAGGCTGCTGCCAAGTCACACTTTTCATCTAACAAGTCAAGTGCATCCTGACGGGCTTGTTCGTTATCAGCTTCAATGTAAGCCGCCACACGGGCAAGTCATGACGGATGTCACTAGGTAGAACCGCCTCTGCTCCGTAAACCATGAAAAAAGGCGTGTAACCCGTAGATCTGTTGGG
>NC_041387.1:178956177-178956783 GCF_002162155.2 Triticum dicoccoides | reverse complement strand
CTCCACCACAATGGCCACACTGACGACACACGTGTTAGCAGCCACATATAACAATAATGGCTCCTTATCAATGGGAGCAGCAAGGACTGGCGGCTCAGCTAGCTGGGTCTTCAAATCTTCAAAGGCAGTGTTAGCAGCATCACTCCAAACAAAGTTGTTTGTCTTCTTCATCATCTGATACAGCGGTATGGCCTTCTCACCTAACCGGCTTAAAGCGGCAATGTGACCCGCCAAACGCTGAACATCATTGATACACGCTATCTTAGCCAAAGAAGTGATTGCCTTGATCTTCTCCGGGTTAGCCTCAATGCCTCTGTTAGAAACCAGAAAACCCAAAAGCTTGCCTGCTGGCACACCAAAAACGCACTTGGCCGGGTTAAGCATCATCTTGTAGACCCGGAGATTATCAAAGGTTTCCTTCAAATCATCTATCAAGGTCTCCTTCTGTCTGGACTTTACCACAATGTCGTCCACATAAGCATGAACATTGCGCCCAATCTGATTGTGCAGACAGTTCTGCACACATCGCTAATAAGTCGCTGTGCACTCTTAAGCCCAAAAGGCATAGACACATAGCAGAAGGCTCCAAACGGAGTAATAAAAGTC
>NC_041387.1:178952964-178953646 GCF_002162155.2 Triticum dicoccoides | reverse complement strand
AGGCAGGAGTCGGTCTACTTGTCACGGACGTGATGCCTATATACATGATCATGCCTAGATAATCTCATAAGTGTTCACTTTTCTATCAATTGCTCGACAGTAATTTGTTCACCCACCGTAATACTTATGCTATCTTGAGAGAAGTCACTAGTGAAACCTATGGCCCCCGGGTCTATCTTTTATCGTATAAGCTTTCAATCTACTTTTATTTGCATCTTTACTTTTTGCATCTATATTATAAAATACCAAAAATATATTTACCTTATCATACTATCTCTATCAGATCTCACTTTCGCAAGTGGTTGTGAAGGGATTGACAACCCCTTTATTGCGTTGGTTGCGAGTTCTTTGTTTGTTTGTGTAGGTGCCTGGGACTTTTGAGGAGCCTCCTACTGGATTGATACCTTGATTCTCAAAAGCTGAGGGAAATACTTACGCTACTATTACTGCATCACCCTTTCCTCTTCAAGGAAAACCAACGCAAGCTCAAGACGTAGCAAGAAGGATTTCTGGTGTCGTTGCCGGCGAGGTCTTCGCTCAAGTCAAGACATACCAAGTACCCATCACAAACTCATCTCCCTTGCATTTACATTATTTGCCATTTGCCTTTCGTTTTCCTCTCCCCCACTTCACCCTTGTCGTTTTATTTGCCCTCTCTTTCCCAATCTTCTCCTCTCTTTTT
>NC_041387.1:178949343-178950671 GCF_002162155.2 Triticum dicoccoides | reverse complement strand
CACTTTTACCTTTCCATCATTGCTAGCCTCTTCGGTATTGTGCATTGCCCTTTCTCACCTTGAGAGTTGGTGCAAACTTCGCCGGTGCATCCAAACCCCGTGATATGATACGCTCTATCACACACAAACCTCCTTATATCTTCCTCAAAACAGCCACCATACCTACCTATTATGGCATTTCCATAGCCATTCCGAGATATATTGCCATGCAACTTTCCACCGTTCCGTCTATCATCATGACACACATTACTTTTGTCATATTGCCATTGCATAATCATGTAGTTGACATTGTATTTGTGGCAAAGCCACCATGCATAATTTTTCATACATGTCACTCTTGATTCATTGCACCATCCCGGTACACCGCCGGAGGCATTCATATAGAGTCATATCTTGTTCTAGTTTCGAGTTGTAATTCATGTGTTGTAATCAATAAAAGTGTGATGATCATCATTATTAGTGCATTATCCCAAAGAAAAAAAAGAAAGGTCAAAAGAAAGGCCAAAAGAAAAAAAAGAAAAAAGAAAAAAAAGAAAATAAATAAAAAGGGGCAATGTTACTATCTCTTTTCCACACTTGTGCTTCAAAGTAGCACCATGTTTTTCATATAGTGAGTCTCATATGTTATCACTTTCATATACTAGTGGGAATTTTTCATTATAGAACTTGGCTTGTATATTCCTACGATGGGCTTCCTTAAAAGCCCTAGGTCTTTGTGAGCAAGCAAGTTGGATGCACACCCACTAGTTTTCTTTTGTTGGAGCTTTCATTCTTTTTTAGCTCTAGTGCATCCGTTGCATGGCAATCCCTATTCCTCATGTTGACATCAATTGATGGGCATCTCCATAGCCCGTTGATTATCCTCGTCAATGTGAGACTTTCTCCTTTTTTGTCTTCTCCACACAATCCCCATCATCATATTCTATTCCACCCATAGTGCTATATCCATGGCTCACGCTCATGTATTGCGTGAAAGTTGAAAAAGTTTGAGATTGTTTAAGTACGGAACAATTGCTTGGCTTGTCATCAGGGGTGTAGAATTTGAGAACATTTTTGTGTGACGAAAATGAAGCATAGCCTAACTATATGATTTTGTAGGGATGAACTTTCTTTAGCCATGTTATTTTGAGAAGACATGATTGCTTTGTGTAGGACCTTGAAGTATGTCTAGAGGGGGGTGATTAGACTACTTGACCAAATAAAAACTTAACTTTTCCCAATTTTAGAGTTTGGCAGATTTTAGCAATCTTTGGACAAGTCAAGCAATCATCACTCAAATCAGGCAAGCATGCAAAGAGTATATAGGCAGCGGAAATTAAAGCATGCAA
>NC_041387.1:178835776-178838933 GCF_002162155.2 Triticum dicoccoides | reverse complement strand
GATTGTCAACCCGGGGAGGGTGATTTTCCCTACTCCATAGGATAGGCTGCTTAGACCATCTCAAATAACAAGGAACTGTCGGCTCAACAACATTCACAACCCTCTTATGAAGCTTCTGGTTCCGTTTGAACAAACTGATGGTAAACACATGATACTGTCCACTATTCAGCTGCTTTGGATTACTCTGATATCCAGATTGCTGCTGCTGCTGACCTCCCTGGCCAGATTGCTGATTATAACCACCTTGATTACCTTGAGAGCCTTGAAAATTGGAATTTGAACCGCCGCCCGGGCCATGAAAACCGCCGCCACCTGAGCCGCAGCCCGGACCATGATTGTTGTCAAACATGTTAGAGTTTTTGAAAGCCTTCATGATCGTACAGTCCTTCCATAGGTGAGTGGCCGGTTTCTACTGAGTACCGTGCCTTGGACAGGGCTTATTTAGCAACTGCTCAAGAGTGGGACTTGACCCGCCAGACCGAGGAGGTGGTCTCCCCTTACGTCGTTGGTTGTTGCCCTACGCATTGGTGTTAGCCACAATCTCCAAGCTACCATCAGCCTTACGTTTATTATTGCCTCCTTGATTTGCCGGGTTATGCTGAGGACCCTTGGCATTGCCGTTCTTCTTTCCCTTCCCTGTCTTCTCATCATCAGACTCGGGATCCTTGGTACTATCAGAGTCGACGTATTTGCCTAGAGCCGCCATCAGCTGGCCCATGTCATTACAATCGCGTTTGAGCCACCCCAGCTTCATTTTCAGAGGCGTAAAACAGCAATTTTTCTCCAACATTAAGACTGCAGAGCCGACATCCATCTTATCAGATGAATGTATTATGGCCTTGTGATACGTCTCCAACGTATCTATAATTTTTGATTGTTCCATGCTATTATATTACCCCTTTTGGATGTTTATGGGCTTTATTTTACATATTTATATCATTTTTGGGACTAACCTACTAACCGGAGGCCCAGCTCGTATTGCTGTTTTTTTGCCTATTTCAGTATTTCGAAGAAAAGGAATATCAAACGGAGTCCAAACGGAATGAAACCTTTGTGAGCGTGATTTTGGAACGAACGTGATCCAGAGGACTTGGAGTGCAAGTCAAGAAGCAATCGAGGCGGCCAGGAGATAGGAGGGCGCGCCCACCCTCTCTGGGCGCGCCCCCTGTCTCCTCGGCCCCTCAGGCGGCCACCGATGTACTTCTTTCTCCTATATATACCTGCGTACCCCGAAAACATCCAGGGAGCCAACGAAAAACAATTTCCACTACCGTAACCTTCTGTATCCGTGAGATCCCATCTTGGAGCCTTCGCCGGCGCTCCGCCGGAGGGGGAATCGACCACGGAGGGCTTCTACATCAACACCATAGCCCCTCCAATGAGTTGTGAGTAGTTTACCACAGACCTTCGGGTCCATAGTTATTAGCTAGATGGCTTCTTCTCTCTTTTTGGATCTCAATACCATGTTCTCCCCCTCTCTTGTGGAGATCTATTTGATGTAACTCTTTTTGCGGTGTGTTTGTCGAGATCCGATGAATTGTGGGTTTATGATCAAGTTTATCTATGAGAAATATTTGAATCTTCTCTGAATTCTTTTATGTATTATTGAGTTATCTTTGCAAGTCTCTTCAAATTATCAGTTTGGTTTGGCCTACTAGATTGATCTTTCTTGCCATGGGAGAAGTGCTTAGCTTTGGGTTCAATCTTGCGGTGTCCTTACCCAGTGACAGCAGGGGTTGCAAGGCACGTATTGTATTGTTGCCATTGAGGATAAAAAGATGGGGTTTATATCATATTGCTTGAGTTTGTCCCTCTACATCATGTCATCTTTCTTAATGCGTTACTATGTTCTTATGAACTTAATACTCTAGATGCATGCTGGATAGTGGTCGATGTGTGGAGTAATAGTAGTAGATGTAGGCAGGAGTCGGTCTACTTGTCACGGACGTGATGCCTATATACATGATCATGCCTAGATAATCTCATAAGTGTTCACTTTTCTATCAATTGCTCGACAGTAATTTGTTCACCCACCGTAATACTTATGCTATCTTGAGAGAAGTCACTAGTGAAACCTATGGCCCCCGGGTCTATCTTTTATCGTATAAGCTTTCAATCTACTTTTATTTGCATCTTTACTTTTTGCATCTATATTATAAAATACCAAAAATATATTTACCTTATCATACTATCTCTATCAGATCTCACTTTCGCAAGTGGTTGTGAAGGGATTGACAACCCCTTTATTGCGTTGGTTGCGAGTTCTTTGTTTGTTTGTGTAGGTGCCTGGGACTTTTGAGGAGCCTCCTACTGGATTGATACCTTGATTCTCAAAAGCTGAGGGAAATACTTACGCTACTATTACTGCATCACCCTTTCCTCTTCAAGGAAAACCAACGCAAGCTCAAGACGTAGCAAGAAGGATTTCTGGTGTCGTTGCCGGCGAGGTCTTCGCTCAAGTCAAGACATACCAAGTACCCATCACAAACTCATCTCCCTTGCATTTACATTATTTGCCATTTGCCTTTCGTTTTCCTCTCCCCCACTTCACCCTTGTCGTTTTATTTGCCCTCTCTTTCCCAATCTTCTCCTCTCTTTTTCGCTTGCACTTTTTCTATTTGCTCGTGTGTTAGATTGTTTACCTTGTCGTAATGGCTAGTTCTTTATCCGCTCCTATGTCTCCTGAGTTTGAAGTTCTTCACTTCAAGCAAAGGCAAGGAGAAAACTTAAAAGATGCTTGGTATAGGATGATGGAATCTTATCGCAATTGCATAGAATTCTTCTTCACAATTTTTATGTTGGTCTAAACATGACGCATAGACAACTCTTGGACTGCATTGCCAAGGGAAATTTTATTGAAATTGATCCTAGTATTCCGCATGAAATTATTGAGGGAATAGTGGGAACACTACCTCAAAAGGGAGGACCACATCCTACCCAAGAAGAAACACAAGTGTTTGGAAAAAATTGCGAAGTAACAAAAATATTACAAAAGTCTCTTGAGCCTCTTAAAAGTGTTAGCGGAAATCTTCACCGCATGAACATGTTGATTACTCTTTGCAATAAGCGGTTGGATTCTTTAGATCTAAAAATTTCTGAGTATGAAGGGAAATGTAAAGAACCTCCCGGATTCGAGCATGACTCCACTAAAAAAACT
>NC_041387.1:178833673-178835766 GCF_002162155.2 Triticum dicoccoides | reverse complement strand
TTGCAAGAAAGTAAAGGGAAGGGTTTGGAGGATTCAAACGCAATTGGAGACACAGATGTTTTTGTCGTGGTTCCAATAGGTGGTGCTATCGTACATCCACGTTGATGGAGACTTCAACCCATGAAGGGTAACGGTTCCGTGAGTCCACGGAGGGCTCCACCCACGAAGGGTCCACGAAGAAGCAACCTTGTCTATCCCACCATGGCCGTCGCCCACGAAGGACTTGCCTCACTAGCGGTAGATCTTCATGAAGTAGACGATCTCCTTGCCCTTACAAACTCCTTGGTTCAACTCCACAATCTTGTCGAAGGCTCCCAAGTGACACCTAGCCAATCTAGGAGACACCACTCTCCAAGAAGTAACAAGTGGTGCGTTGATGATGAACTCCTTGCTCTTGTGCTTCAAATGATAGTCTCCCCAACACTCAACTCTCTCTCATAGGATTTGGATCTGGTGGAAAGAAAATTTGAGTGGAAAGCAACTTGGGAAGGCTAGAGATCAAGATTCATATGGTAGGAATGGAATATCTTGGCCTCAACACATGAGTAGGTGGTTCTCTCTCAGAAATTAGACCCGACCGACATCGCCATTGGGTATCCAAGCCTTAAGGAGGATGGCACTCCATTTGAACAGGAGGACTTTGCCGCTTGTGTGAAGGAAATACGCCCTGTGGCCGATCTCACCAGGTACCAGCCGGGTTATGACGTGGAGAACCGGAGGATACCAACACCACATTATAAAGTGACCAGCCTGATCCCACCAATCCGTAAGCATACCTTCGACCCTGAAGTTGACCCAGCCAGATTAATTGATGATGAAGTTGAATTTGAAGCTTTGAATGGCATTGACTGGTAACCTTCCAGGATAGGGAACAGGACGAAGAAGCAGAGAGGGCTGACCCGGAAGCGTCAGGTCAACAAGAGAATTGATCCACTGGGCGGCTCATTTTGTAGCCTGCTGAAAAACATCTTAATTATTTGGACTCGGGGAGTCATGTAATAGGGTAGAAATGACTTTGCTTTGTCGTGCCATCATGCACGTTTTGGCGCTCAATACTGTTAAGCCACCGTCTTATATGCGCTCCTTTTATACTTATCATCTGTTTTCCTTATGCTTAAGAAAGTTTCTGAACTGTCCTGCACACAGAAATAGATCACAAAAACCCTTGGCGGCTTACCGCAGGGCGGGTCATAATATCTTAAATATAACCCTTAATATAAAAAGAGTCACAGATAAGCCTATTATGAACTATAGCTTTGAAACACAACTATAATATCATACCCGTGACTTTGAATTTTCACTGCCGGTTCATGTGACCTGAACAGTAAGGGTGATAACCCAATCCTTAGAAGCCAACACTTTCAAATATATGATGATTGTCATATGCTGGCAACTTATTGTCCAAAACCAAGCCAGGTGAAATTTCAACCACACTTATACTTAGATCTGAACAAAAAAGTCTCAAGACAAAACAAAGGTTGCTTTCAAACAAAACTTAAGCCAAATAGAAAGAAAAAATTGAGGCTTCTGATTCGAATACGATCAGTAAACCATTCCAAAGGGGTTAAGCTAGGATTCGAATACGATCATGTAGCCCCCAGTGGCTTGGGCGTTGCACCGATCAAGAGGGTACCGACAGCTATGTTCTCTTTGGTTCAAATACGACCTATGTTTGAATAGGAAGCCCCCAAATGACCTTGAGAGTTTTTTTAACGGCTCTGATTCGAATACAATCGAAGTCGGACCCAAAAGGGGTTAAGCTATGATCCGAATATGATCAAGAAGCCCGCTAGTGAGTTTGGCAGTGTGCTGATCAAGAGGGTACCGACAGCTATGTTCTCTTTGGTTCGAATATGACATATGTTTGAACAGGAAGCCCCCTAGTGATCATGAGGTTTAACGGCTAGATTCGAATACGATCATGAGCCAGACCAAGAGGGTTAAGCTAGATTCGAATACGATCAGCCCCCAATTGGTCATTTGAAATGATTATGATGAAGACATATGATCATTGAGGATGAAAAGGACAGAGGTCCTCCTTTATTACTTATCATAATATATACATCGTCAAAATATGTACATCATGAGAGCCG
>NC_041387.1:178831486-178832944 GCF_002162155.2 Triticum dicoccoides | reverse complement strand
AAGATTTACTAATTGTCTCTCTCATCTTGACCATTGGATTGAGGGTGAGCTACTGATGAAACATCAAGCCGGATATGCTCATGTTGACAGAACTCCACCATGGCACCCTTGGACAGATTAGTACCATTGTCAGTTACAATGCTGTGTGGAAAGCCAAAGCAAAAGATCACCTTTTTCATGAATTGAACCACCGTGGCTGCATCACACTTACTAACTGGCTCTGCCTCAACCAACTTTGTGAATTTGTCAACTGCCACCAAGAGGTGGCTCCTTTTATCTTTGGATCTTTTGAAAGGCCCAACCATGTCAAGTCCCTAGACTGCAAACGGCCAAGTAATTGGGATCATCCTCAATTCTTGAGCCAGCACGTGAGCCCGTCGTGAGAATTTCTGACAACCGTCACATTTACTGACCAGATCCTCTGCATCAGCATGAGCCGTCAGCCAATAAAACCCATGAAGAAAAGCCTTGGCCACAAGGGACTTTGAACCGATATGATGGCCACAATCTCCTTCATGAATCTCACAAATAATTTCTTGACCCTCCTTAGGAGAAACACCACGCTGAAACGCCCCGGTGACACTGCGGTGATGCAACTCGCCATTGGCAATTGTCATTGACTTAGACCGCCGGGTTATCTGCCTGGCCAAGGTTTCATCCTCAGGCAACTCGCCCCGGGTCATATAAGCCAAATATGGCACTGTCCAATCTGGGATGACGTGAAGAGCCGCCACCAATTGTGCTTCTGGGTCAGGAACGGCCAAGTCTTCCTATGTAGGCAACTTGACAGAAGGGTTTCATCCTCAGGCAACTCGCCCCGGGTCATATAAGCCGCCATGAGAGGATCCTTGGAATCCCACTTGCCTGATACTTGTTGAGCCACCAAATCGGAGTCGCCAAAGCACCTTACCCGGCTTAAGCTCATCTCCTTAGCCATCCGAAGACCATGGAGCAAGGCCTCATACTCAGCTGCATTGTTAGTATAGTGAAACATCAACCGTAGCACACAACAAAATTTGTCACCTCGAGGGGAAGCTAAAACAACTCCAGCCCCCGAGCCCTCCAACTGCCTGGACCCATTAAAGTGAATAGTCCAATATGTGTTGTCCGGCTTCTCTTCAGGCATCTGCAGCTCTGTCTAATCGTTGATAAAGTCCACCAGTGCTTGAGACTTGATAGCAGTGTGTGGCACATACTTTATACCATGAGGCCCAAGTTCAATGGCCCACTTGGCGACTCGTCTTGTGTCTTCTCTGTTTTGAATGATATCTTCCAAAGGAGCAGAACTGACCACAGTGATGGGATGGCCCAGTAAATATTGCTTAAGCTTCTGGCTTGCCATGAACACCCCATAAACGAGCTTCTGCCAATGTGGATACCTTTGCTTGGACTCAATAAGTACCTCACTGATGTAGTAAACCGGCCGTTGAACCGGATGTTCCTTACCAGCCTCCTTGC
>NC_041387.1:178817524-178831219 GCF_002162155.2 Triticum dicoccoides | reverse complement strand
AACTACTTAGATGAGTCGCCTGGAACAAAATCAACAAGCTTGGTGTCATCGGCCGACTTAAACTTCATCACCAGCTCATGTTCTGTGGTTGGCTTCTTTAAAGACGTCATGTCCGCCGGGTCAACGTTGTCCTTGTAAAACTTCATCTCCTTTGTTGCACAAACAGATTCAGCGTAAGCAGCATCACCTTCCTCACATTCCAAGTCTATCTTCCGACTCCCATGCACTGTGATGGTGCCCTTATGACCCGGCATCTTGAGCTGCAGATAAACATAACACGGTCGTGCCATGAACTTGGCATAAGCCGGCCGTCCAAACAGGGCGTGATACGGGCTCTTGATTTTAACCACCTCAAAAGTTAACTTCTCAGCCCTAGAATCATGCTCATCACCAAAGGCCACTTCCAGTTCAATCTTGCCCACTGGGTACGCTGACTTACCAGGCACCACTCCATGGAAAACAGTGTTGGATGTCTTAAGATTTTTATTAGTCAACCCCATGCGACGAAAAGTCTCATAATAGAGGATATTGATGATGCTGCCTCCATCCATGAGTACCTTAGTGAATTTATATCCACCAACATGAGGTGCCACCACCAAGGCCAAGTGACCCGGATTGTCAACCCGGGGAGGGTGATCTTCCCTACTCCATAGGATAGGCTGCTTAGACCATCTCAAATAACAAGGAACTGTCGGCTCAACAACGTTCACAACCCTCTTATGAAGCTTCTGGTTCCGTTTGAACAAACTGATGGTAAACACATGATACTGTCCACTATTCAGCTGCTTTGGATTACTCTGATATCCAGATTGCTGCTGCTGCTGACCTCCCTGGCCAGATTGCTGATTATAACCACCTTGATTACCTTGAGAGCCTTGAAAATTGGAATTTGAACCGCCGCCCGGGCCATGAAAACCGCCGCCACCTGAGCCGCAGCCCGGACCATGATTGTTGTCAAACATGTTAGAGTTTTTGAAAGCCTTCATGATCGTACAGTCCTTCCATAGGTGAGTGGCCGGTTTCTACTGAGTACCGTGCCTTGGACAGGGCTTATTTAGCAACTGCTCAAGAGTGGGACTTGACCCGCCAGACCGAGGAGGTGGTCTCCCCTTACGTCGTTGGTTGTTGCCCTACGCATTGGTGTTAGCCACAATCTCCAAGCTACCATCAGCCTTATGTTTATTATTGCCTCCTTGATTTGCCGGGTTATGCTGAGGACCCTTGGCATTGCCGTTCTTCTTTCCCTTCCCTGTCTTCTCATCATCAGACTCGGGATCCTTGGTACTATCAGAGTCGACGTATTTGCCTAGAGCCGCCATCAGCTGGCCCATGTCATTACAATCGCGTTTGAGCCGCCCCAGCTTCATTTTCAGAGGCGTAAAACGGCAATTTTTCTCCAACATTAAGACTGCAGAGCCGACATCCATCTTATCAGATGAATGTATTATGGCCTTGTGATACGTCTCCAACGTATCTATAATTTTTGATTGTTCCATGCTATTATATTACCCCTTTTGGATGTTTATGGGCTTTATTTTACATATTTATATCATTTTTGGGACTAACCTACTAACCGGAGGCCCAGCTCGTATTGCTGTTTTTTTGCCTATTTCAGTATTTCGAAGAAAAGGAATATCAAACGGAGTCCAAACGGAATGAAACCTTTGGGAGCGTGATTTTGGAACGAACGTGATCCAGAGGACTTGGAGTGCAAGTCAAGAAGCAATCGAGGCGGCCAGGAGATAGGAGGGCGCGCCCACCCTCTCTGGGCGCGCCCCCTGTCTCCTCGGCCCCTCAGGCGGCCACCGACGTACTTCTTCCTCCTATATATACCTGCGTACCCCGAAAACATCCAGGGAGCCAACGAAAAACAATTTCCACTACCGTAACCTTCTGTATCCGTGAGATCCCATCTTGGAGCCTTCGCCGGCGCTCCGCCGGAGGGGGAATCGACCACGGAGGGCTTCTACATCAACACCATAGCCCCTCCAATGAGTTGTGAGTAGTTTACCACAGACCTTCGGGTCCATAGTTATTAGCTAGATGGCTTCTTCTCTCTTTTTGGATCTCAATACCATGTTCTCCCCCTCTCTTGTGGAGATCTATTTGATGTAACTCTTTTTGCGGTGTGTTTGTCGAGATCCGATGAATTGTGGGTTTATGATCAAGTTTATCTATGAGAAATATTTGAATCTTCTCTGAATTCTTTTATGTATTATTGAGTTATCTTTGCAAGTCTCTTCAAATTATCAGTTTGGTTTGGCCTACTAGATTGATCTTTCTTGCCATGGGAGAAGTGCTTAGCTTTGGGTTCAATCTTGCGGTGTCCTTACCCAGTGACAGCAGGGGTTGCAAGGCACGTATTGTATTGTTGCCATTGAGGATAAAAAGATGGGGTTTATATCATATTGCTTGAGTTTGTCCCTCTACATCATGTCATCTTTCTTAATGCGTTACTATGTTCTTATGAACTTAATACTCTAGATGCATGCTGGATAGTGGTCGATGTGTGGAGTAATAGTAGTAGATGCAGGCAGGAGTCGGTCTACTTGTCACGGACGTGATGCCTATATACATGATCATGCCTAGATAATCTCATAAGTGTTCACTTTTCTATCAATTGCTCGACAGTAATTTGTTCACCCACCGTAATACTTATGCTATCTTGAGAGAAGTCACTAGTGAAACCTATGGCCCCCGGGTCTATCTTTTATCGTATAAGCTTTCAATCTACTTTTATTTGCATCTTTACTTTTTGCATCTATATTATAAAATACCAAAAATATATTTACCTTATCATACTATCTCTATCAGATCTCACTTTCGCAAGTGGTTGTGAAGGGATTGACAACCCCTTTATTGCGTTGGTTGCGAGTTCTTTGTTTGTTTGTGTAGGTGCCTGGGACTTTTGAGGAGCCTCCTACTGGATTGATACCTTGATTCTCAAAAGCTGAGGGAAATACTTACGCTACTATTACTGCATCACCCTTTCCTCTTCAAGGAAAACCAACGCAAGCTCAAGACGTAGCAAGAAGGATTTCTGGTGTCGTTGCCGGCGAGGTCTTCGCTCAAGTCAAGACATACCAAGTACCCATCACAAACTCATCTCCCTTGCATTTACATTATTTGCCATTTGCCTTTCGTTTTCCTCTCCCCCACTTCACCCTTGTCGTTTTATTTGCCCTCTCTTTCCCAATCTTCTCCTCTCTTTTTTGCTTGCACTTTTTCTATTTGCTCGTGTGTTAGATTGTTTACCTTGTCGTAATGGCTAGTTCTTTATCCGCTCCTATGTCTCCTGAGTTTGAAGTTCTTCACTTCAAGCAAAGGCAAGGAGAAAACTTAAAAGATGCTTGGTATAGGATGATGGAATCTTATCGCAATTGCATAGAATTCTTCTTCACAATTTTTATGTTGGTCTAAACATGACGCATAGACAACTCTTGGACTGCATTGCCAAGGGAAATTTTATTGAAATTGATCCTAGTATTCCGCATGAAATTATTGAGGGAATAGTGGGAACACTACCTCAAAAGGGAGGACCACATCCTACCCAAGAAGAAACACAAGTGTTTGGAAAAAATTGCGAAGTAACAAAAATATTACAAAAGTCTCTTGAGCCTCTTAAAAGTGTTAGCGGAAATCTTCACCGCATGAACATGTTGATTACTCTTTGCAATAAGCGGTTGGATTCTTTAGATCTAAAAATTTCTGAGTATGAAGGGAAATGTAAAGAACCTCCCGGATTCGAGCATGACTCCACTAAAAAAACTGAAAATTAAAGATCGCACTACTTAGATCTATCTTCGCTTTTATGCCTAGCTAGGGGCGTTAAACGATAGCGCTAGTTGGGAGGCAACCCAATTTTATTTGTGTTTTTTTGTTTTTGTTTCTGTTTAGTAATAAAATTTTCTTCTACCTTCTATTTAGATGTGTTTTTATGTTTTAATTAGTGTTTGTGCCAAGTAGAACCTATAGGATAACCTATGATGATAGTTAATTTGATTCTGCTGAAAAACAGAAACTTTGCGCACACGAAATTAGTTTTGTTAAATCATAGAAATTTGCTTTTGCGTTGATTCATTTTGATGATAATCAATAGACAAATTGTACAGGACTTCCTATTTTAGTAGGATTTTTAGAGTTCCAGAAGTTTGCGTTAGTTACATATTGCTACAGACTGTTCTGTTTTTGACAGATTCTGTTTTTCGTGTGTTGTTTGCTTATTTTGATGCATCTATGGCTAGTATTAAGTGGTATGAACCATAGAGAACTTGGAATACAGTAGGTTTAACATCAAAATAAATAAAGAATGAGTTAATTACAATACCATATGTGTTGGTTTTGTTTTCTTTCACTAACGGAGCTTATGAGATTTCCTGTTGAGTTTTGCGTTGTGAAGTTTTCAAGTTTTGGGTAAAGATTTGATGGACTATGGAATAAGGAGTGGCAAAAGCCTAAGCTTGGGGATGCCCATGTCACCCCAAGATATTCAAGAGTAGCCAAAAGCCTAAGCTTGGGGATGCCCCGGGAAGGCATCCCCTCTTTCGTCTTTGTTCATTGGTAACTTTACTTGGAGCTATATTTTTATTCGCTACATGATATGTGTTTAGCTTGGAGCGTCGTGTATGATATTAGTATTTGCTTTTTAGTTTACCACAATCACCCTTGCTGTACACACCTTTTGGGAGAAGCCTACTTGATTAGAATTTATTAGAATATGCTATGTGCTTCACTTATATCTTTTGAGCTAGATAGTTTTTGCTCTAGTGCTACACTTATATCTTTTAGAGCACGACGGTGGCTTAATTTTGTAGAAATTGCTAGTCTCTCATGCTTCACTTATATTATTTTGAGAGTCTTTTATAACAGCATGGTATTTTCTTTGGTTATAAAATTGGTCCTAGAATGGTAGGCATCCAAGTTGGGTATAATAAAAACTATCATAGGAAGTGAATTGGATGTTATGATCAATTTGATACTTGATAATTGTTTTGAGATATGGAGGTAGTGATATTAAAGTCATGCTAGTTGGGTGATTATGAATTTAAAGAATGCTTGTGTTAAAGTTAGCAAGTCCCGTAGCATGCACGTATGGTTAAAGTTGTGTAACAAATTTGAAACATGAAGTGTACTTGGATTGTGCATCCTTATGAGTGGCGGTCGGGGACGAGCGATGGTCTTTTCCTACCAATCTATCCCTCTAGGAGCATGCGCGTAGTGCTTGGTTTTTGATGACTTCTAAATTTTTGCAATAAGTATATGAGTTCTTTTGACTAATGTTGAGTCCAAGGATTATACGCACTTTTACCTTTCCATCATTGCTAGCCTCTTCGGTATTGTGCATTGCCCTTTCTCACCTTGAGAGTTGGTGCAAACTTCGCCGGTGCATCCAAACCCCGTGATATGATACGCTCTATCACACACAAACCTCCTTATATCTTCCTCAAAACAGCCACCATACCTACCTATTATGGCATTTCCATAGCCATTCCGAGATATATTGCCATGCAACTTTCCACCGTTCCGTCTATCATCATGACACACATTACTTTTGTCATATTGCCATTGCATAATCATGTAGTTGACATTGTATTTGTGGCAAAGCCACCATGCATAATTTTTCATACATGTCACTCTTGATTCATTGCACCATCCCGGTACACCGCCGGAGGCATTCATATAGAGTCATATCTTGTTCTAGTTTCGAGTTGTAATTCATGTGTTGTAATCAATAAAAGTGTGATGATCATCATTATTAGTGCATTATCCCAAAGAAAAAAAAGAAAGGTCAAAAGAAAGGCCAAAAGAAAAAAAAGAAAAAAGAAAAAAAATAAAATAAATAAAAAGGGGCAATGTTACTATCTCTTTTTCCACACTTGTGCTTCAAAGTAGCACCATGTTTTTCATATAGTGAGTCTCATATGTTATCACTTTCATATACTAGTGGGAATTTTTCATTATAGAACTTGGCTTGTATATTCCTACGATGGGCTTCCTTAAAAGCCCTAGGTCTTTGTGAGCAAGCAAGTTGGATGCACACCCACTAGTTTTCTTTTGTTGGAGCTTTCATTCTTTTTTAGCTCTAGTGCATCCGTTGCATGGCAATCCCTACTCCTCATGTTGACATCAATTGATGGGCATCTCCATAGCCCGTTGATTATCCTCGTCAATGTGAGACTTTCTCCTTTTTTGTCTTCTCCACACAATCCCCATCATCATATTCTATTCCACCCATAGTGCTATATCCATGGCTCACGCTCATGTATTGCGTGAAAGTTGAAAAAGTTTGAGATTGTTTAAGTACGGAACAATTGCTTGGCTTGTCATCAGGGGTGTAGAATTTGAGAACATTTTTGTGTGACGAAAATGAAGCATAGCCTAACTATATGATTTTGTAGGGATGAACTTTCTTTAGCCATGTTATTTTGAGAAGACATGATTGCTTTGTGTAGGACCTTGAAGTATGTCTAGAGGGGGGTGATTAGACTACTTGACCAAATAAAAACTTAACTTTTCCCAATTTTAGAGTTTGGCAGATTTTAGCAATCTTTGGACAAGTCAAGCAATCATCACTCAAATCAGGCAAGCATGCAAAGAGTATATAGGCAGCGGAAATTAAAGCATGCAACTTGCAAGAAAGTAAAGGGAAGGGTTTGGAGGATTCAAACGCAATTGGAGACACGGATGTTTTTGTCGTGGTTCCGATAGGTGGTGCTATCGTACATCCACGTTGATGGAGACTTCAACCCATGAAGGGTAACGGTTCCGTGAGTCCACGGAGGGCTCCACCCACGAAGGGTCCACGAAGAAGCAACCTTGTCTATCCCACCATGGCCGTCGCCCACGAAGGACTTGCCTCACTAGCGGTAGATCTTCACGAAGTAGACGATCTCCTTGCCCTTACAAACTCCTTGGTTCAACTCCACAATCTTGTCGAAGGCTCCCAAGTGACACCTAGCCAATCTAGGAGACACCACTCTCCAAGAAGTAACAAATGGTGCGTTGATGATGAACTCCTTGCTCTTGTGCTTCAAATGATAGTCTCCCCAACACTCAACTCTCTCTCATAGGATTTGGATCTGGTGGAAAGAAAATTTGAGTGGAAAGCAACTTGGGAAGGCTAGAGATCAAGATTCATATGGTAGGAATGGAATATCTTGGCCTCAACACATGAGTAGGTGGTTCTCTCTCAGAAATTAGACCCGGCCGAGATCGCCATTGGGTATCCAAGCCTTAAGGAGGATGGCACTCCATTTGAACAGGAGGACTTTGCCGCTTGTGTGAAGGAAATACGCCCTGTGGCCGATCTCACCAGGTACCAGCCGGGTTATGATGTGGAGAACCGGAGGATACCAACACCACATTATAAAGTGACCAGCCTGATCCCACCAATCCGTAAGCATACCTTCGACCCTGAAGTTGACCTAGCCAGATTAATTGATGATGAAGTTGAATTTGAAGCTTTGAATGGCATTGACTGGTAACCTTCCAGGATAGGGAACAGGACGAAGAAGCAGAGAGGGCTGACCCGGAAGCGTCAGGTCAACAGAGAGATTACAATCGCATCTCGGTGAGACCGAGATCCCTATCGGTAAGACCGATTTGCCTAGGGTTTGTGGCAGTGGCTATGACATATGAACTCAGTGGCGCCAGATAGAAAGAATCGGTGTGACCGATTTTGGCTTTAGGTTTGGGTCATATGAGGATATGAGAAAGTAGTTGAGGGTATTTGGAGCATATCACTAAGCACTTGAAGCAAGAGGCTCATTAAGCAACACCTCATCCCTCCTTGATAGTATTGGCTTTTCCTACAGACTCAATGTGATCTTGGATCACTAAAATGTAAAATGAAGAGTCTTGAGCTTTTGAGCTTGAGCCAATCCTTTGTCCTTGATATTTTGAGGGATCCACTTTCATCATCCATGCCATGCCATTCATTGAGCTTTCCTGAAATAATAGTCTTGGAATAGCATTAGCTCAATGAGCTATATGTTGTTATGAATTACCAAAACCACCTAGGGATAGTTGCACTTTCAATCTCCCCCTTTTTGGTAATTGATGTCAACATATAGAGCAAAGCTTCGACAAATGATAATAAGATTGAAAAACATTGTCGCTTTGAGAAGTATGTGATAAGCAAGAGCTCTCCCTAAATTTGTGCATAGTTTAGGATTTGCTTTGGACTGCAAATGCACAAGGAACTAGGCTCATGGGTTACTATTTCATGTCACATACATCTTGGTGGAGCGCTCAAAATAATAAAGATTGAATACATGCACTCATCACCAAGCAAAGTGAATGATCATATAAGGATAGGTAAGATAATATCATCAAACAGGCATAAGTGTAGCTTATGATCAAACACATGATCATAAATGTCTCACAGATAATAGCATAGTATCTCAAGCAATCAAAAGCAAACAAAGTTTAACCACCAAAGCAAGAGAGAACAAAAGCAACACTCTCTCTCTCGAAGCCTATGATCTATACATTTTTCTCCCACTTTGGCAACAAGTTACCAAAAAGTTCATAGAAAATGCATAGTGCTAGATCGACTCTCAGGCTTGATCTTCAGGTGGTGGGTCCAAGATGGTTTCGGCGGAAACCTAACCCTAAATTCTCAAATCACACCTATTATAAGGATTGTTCTGATTGGATAGGAGTGTTTCAATCGTGGCAAGATACATGATGAACACAATGTGATAGGAATCAGACGAGGAAGCACTGTGATCGAGTCCATACCCTAGCTCGGCGATGAACTCGCTATGGTGGCAACGGCGGGGGTGAAATCCATTGACGGCAGCGGAGACCAGCGACAGGAGGCAGTTGGCGACGAGGAGACGATCCGGAGACCCTGGAGGCAGAGTGAGCAATGCGCGGGCGAAGGGGTTTGGAGGAATTTCCAAATTTTTTCCCGTGACTATATATAGCCCGACCCTATCGGTGTGACCGAGTGGAACTACTCGGTAGCACCGAGATACATAACTGTATACAGCTACCGCAACTCGGTGTGACCGAAAAGTTCAAATCGGTTGCACCGAGATTGAAAACCTAGATCGACTTAGTGATCTCGGTGGGACCGAAATGGAGGAATCGGTTAGACCGAGAATCACAAAGAAGTTTTGGAAGTTTAAGTCTCTAACGAATTGGGAACTCCGAGTGCTCCTCACACAGAGTGGTTCGAATCTGACTTGATCAAATTTTGTGATGTAGCATGAATAGAGTTTGAGACGAGAAAAGCATAGATAGCTAGAGAAGGTTCTTAGGCATTCTTGTTAATCCACTTGGCAAAAGAAAAAGAACCCAAACAATCAAAGCAACAAGTGGATGTCCTCGAATGAGTAAAGCATGCAACCAACATGCTCACACAATAGAATGGCAAATGAAATATGTGGCAAAGCATGCACAACCAATTCTAGCATCTATCAAACAATTTGTGATGACTAGGTCATCTATATATGAGTATATTGACTTAGGAGTCAAATGAGAACATTTGATCATAGGTCATACTCATCGTTTAAGCTCAAGTGGGGTTACCACTTTTACATAATGCATTGATGTGTTCACACCATTAGAGTTGCTTTGACTCATTTCTTAGAGTTAAGCTCCCCCTAGATATGAGATCCCCTTTTAGAGGGATGAACTAACCTTGGGTTTTGTCGATGATGACTTCCTGTAGGTGTTGAAGATGTGGATGCTCAATGTTGATATAGATCATTTGGAGCAATCCTTTGGAGTGAGTTGCACTTTCAACATGCCTACATGTGTTAGTCCCACAAGGAACAAACAAGAATATCCATAGACATAGAGTGATGCACACACAAGATGATGTCCATGGAATCATTAGGTTACCTTGTCCCTTGCCTTACCAACATGAGGGTTTGTGACTCCTTGAACTAGTGCAAGATGTGGAAGTTGATTGCACTTGTCTTTGCCATAATGATACGAGAGAAGAATGTTGGCGGAGTCACCCTCAAGAACTCTCTAGTTCTTCTTCTTCGGGATCCACATCATCTTGATGGGAATCCTGGGAGTTGTAGTTGTACTTGATGAAGTAGAACTTGACGTAGTCTTGGGAACCCACTTGACCAAGGCCTTGGGTGCTTCTTCAAATGCATCAATCTCCTCTTGAAGCTTGTCCTTGCCTTTGTTCTTGTGGTCTTGTGGTGGAAGATCATCTTGAGCTTGTGTTCCCTTGAAGGAAGTGGGATCATACTTCTCTCGTTGAGGAACAAACTTCATCTTGGGGTATTGATCTTCTTCCCACTCAACTCCATTGGCATTGAACTTTCGTTCAAAACCAACACCTTGATTCTTCCGGTGCCTTCCTTGCTTGCGTACAATTTCCTCGATTTGCTTACTCCTGGCAAGGCTCTTGTATACACCTTTCTCTATAATTCCCTTCAATAAGCTATTTTCTTGCTCAAGTGTAACTTGGCTAAGAGAATCATTAGTGGAATCAAGAGAACTACTAGAAGCAACAATATTTGATTTAGCATAATTATTGTTACTACTAGAGGAAGAATATTTCTTGTTCTTGTTACTAGACTTGACTTGAGGCATGTAAGTGGATAAGAGTAAACACTTGGCAATGTAAGAAGAACTTTTCCTACAGAGATCATCATTGATTGCTTTCAAGAACTCATGTTCTTGCTCGAGATTGAGCTTTTCAAAGCGTAACTTCTCATGAGCCCTTAAAAGTTCTCGATGATCTTCGAAGATAGTTTCATGAGCTAACTTAAGAGTGTTTAATTCTTTAGTTAGAAGCTCAATCTTCTCCTTATCATTGTCATTCGTTTTATCTTGATTAGCATGATTAATTGACGTTTCATCATAGTATTCATCACTAGAGTTGTCAACAAGTAAATCATCATCACCTAGCAAGTCATCTTCATCACTATTGAAATCAACATACTCGGTATGTGTTACCTTTGGACCTTTGGCCATGAAGCATCTTCCAATTCCTTCATTTGGTGAGTCAAATATGTCGTAGGAGTTGGTTGACACAAGTGCTAGACCGGAAACACCTTCATCTTGAGTATATTCGGAGTCGGAGTGATAGCTTCTCTCGGAGTGATGGTCAGAGTCGGAGCCGGATACCCATTCACCAACATGAGCTTGATGTCTTCGTTTTGTGTAGCTCCTTGATGACTTGTCCTTCCTTTCCGAATCCTTGCTTCTCTGTGAGGGTCTTCGTTCATAACGATCATCTCTACTCCTCCTCTCTCTTGGTGGTGATTCTTCTCTTTTGCTTCTTCTTTTTGGAGAATCTTCTCTTCTTTTGTAGGGTGCCGTACACTCATTGGAGTAGTGTCCGGGTCTCCCACAATTGTAGCAATTGCGCTCTCGACTAGAAGATTTTTTGTCATTGTATGACCTTGACTTGGAGCTTCTTTCTTTGCTTCTACTCTTGTAGAATTTGTTAAAGTTCTTCACCATTAAGCTCAATTCTTCATTGAAGGTTTGTTTCTCACTTGATGATGTGGGGGCTTCACATGAGGCTTTGTAAGCACCACTTGACTTGTTGTGAAGTTCTTCCTTATCCTTGAGTGACATCTCATGAGCAACAATTCTTCCAATGACTTCCGTTGGCTTGAGATCTCTGTAGTTTGGCATCATTTGGATCAATGTGCACACGGTATCATACTTTCCATCCAATGCTCTTAGGATCTTCTTCATGATGAATCTGTAGGTCATCTCTTCACTCCCTAAGCCAGCAATCTCATTTGTGATAAAAGCAAGCCTAGAGTACATTTCAGCGACACCTTCACCATCCTTCATCTTGAACTTGTCAAGCTGACTTTGGAGCACATCCAGCTTGGATTCCTTGACGGAGTCAGTACCTTCATGCATATCAATCAAAGTATCCCAAATTTCCTTTGCATTCTCAAGACGACTGATTTTGTTGAATTGTTCGGGGCACAATCCGTTGAAGATGATATCACAAGCTTGAGCGTTGTATTGCAGCATCTTCAATTCTTCTGCATTAGCTTCACGGTTCGGCTCTCTCCCATCAAAGAATTCACCTTGCAAGCCAATACAAATAATAGCCCAAACGGCAGGGTTATGTCCGAGAATATGCATTTTCATCTTATGTTTCCAACTAGCAAAATTAGTGCCATCAAAGTAAGGACCTCTACGGTAATAATTTCCCTCGCTAGACGCCATACTCTCCTAGGTTGTGAAACCAAGGCTATGACCACCAAAAGCTATGGGAATCAAAGCAAATGGAGACCAAAGCTCTGATACCACTTGTAGGACCTTGAAGTATGTCTATAGGGGGGTGATTAGACTACTTGACCAAATAAAAACTTAACCTTTTCCCAATTTTAGAGTTTGGCAGATTTTAACAATCTTTGGACAAGTCAAGCAATCATCACTCAAATCAAGCAAACATGCAAAGAGTATATAGGCAGCGGAAATTAAAGCATGCAACTTGCAAGAAAGTAAAGGGAAGGGTTTGGAGGATTCAAACGCAATTGGAGACACGGATGTTTTGTCATGGTTCCGATAGGTGGTGCTATCGTACATCCACGTTGATGGAGACTTCAACCCACGAAGGGTAACGGTTGCGCGAGTGTCGGGGAAACTGATCCACGAACACCTATGGGACCGGCGGACCGTGGCCCCTTTCGGTTCGGCAGGGGGCGGAGACTGCACGAAGAGCAGATCGAGGCGAAGCACACGAGCAGTTTACCCAGCTTCGGAGCTCTCCGGAGAGATAACACTCCTACTGCTGCTTGTCTGATTGTATTGTGTTCTTGCTCGAGAGAGCTAAGTGTTTTTCTGGCTTCCGAATGATCCGACCCCCCTCTACGTTGCGCATGGGCCTCCTTTTATATGCTCAAGGGGTCACCGACAGGTGGCAACGCAGAGAAGGGTAAAAGTGTAAAAAGAGAGGTGGTTGGTACAGTTACTTGTACAGTGTATCCTACCTAACCCTGACGGCAGGGGACAAGGGCATTAAATGCCTGTCTGTGTCGCCCAAACAGTGCAGAAAAGGACCGTCAGGGGCGCCACCGCTCGCCACGATGGCGATCTTGTCAGCTTCGCATGCCACCGCGCACCGCTGGCTGCATAGCCTCCTGCCACGCGCGCCTGGAAAGGCCCCCAGAGCGACACGTTGGTGGATGCGCTGGAGCGTGGGCACAGAGTGGCCTCCTGCCGCGGCAAGCGCCTTGCCGCGGCCGTTGCCTTGTCGGGTCCGGAAGCTTGTCGCTCACCGGGCCTTGCCGGGACGCGCGGCGCGTCGCGGCAAGTTCCTTGAAATGCCTTGGTTGGCCTTCCCGGCAAGCTCCTCTTGCCGGGGCCTTGTCTCCTGGGCTTAAATATTTTGTTCTTGAATGGATCCAAAGGAACCACGGAGGATCTTGGCGGTCGCCCGGCAAGCCTTGCCGCGGGGCGCTGCAACTGCCCGTGCACAAGTTCGGGATACTAGGGTACCCCTACTCTAGTACACCGACAGGAGCCCCCGGGCCTGGGCCACACACGGTGCCGAGCGCTATTGGGCCAGGCCCAAAACAGGGCACGGGCACACGCGGCCTGGGCCACACCATATCTTACTCCGTATCCACCGCGCCCTCCCCAACGGCACGCGTCGAATGCAGCGTCGTGGGAGAGATCGTGGGTGGATTCTTTATTCAGAAGGGCGAAACGTTCGCCCCTCCCTCTTTATAAGCAAGGGAAACAGGGGCA
>NC_041387.1:178793362-178817159 GCF_002162155.2 Triticum dicoccoides | reverse complement strand
ACTCCATCTTCGCAAACCTCCGCCACTCCCCCTTCTTCTCCAAGCCGAGAGAGAGCAGCGCTCCGCCCCCCATTGCCACCAGCATCACCAACACCGTCGACCTCCCCCACCACCTCCGCCATGGCTCCGAAAGCCGACAAGGGGAAGGGCGTGAAGTCGGCCGAGGCGCAGCGGCTCGCGGCGCTGTGGAAGGAGCGGGCGATCTTCTCCCCTCAGCTCGGTGCGCAGGAGCTGAGGGAGTACTACTACCTCTTCTGGTCGATGGAGACGCGAGCGCATCCGCGCATGAGGGTACTCCCGGCCGCCGCTTCGGAACTGGCTCCAAACGGGTACCCATTCTTCGCGCTGTTCTTCTATTGCGGGCTCTGCCCGCCCTTCTCGGAGTTCTTCTGCGACATAATGAACACCTACGGGCTCCGCCTCCTTGATTTCACCCCCAACACCATTCTGACCATGGCAGTTTTCGCACATTTGTGCGAAAACTTTGTCGGAGTCCACCCCAATGTAGCCCTTTTCCGCCACTTCTTCATGCCTCGGGTCGAGAGAGGAGAGCCGCTTGCCGGAGGGATCGCCTGGATCTCGAGAGTCGGCAAGAAGGAGGCGTATCTAGAGGGGGAGCTCCGCAGCAAGTGGGAGGAGTGGAGAGAGGAGTGGTGCTGGATCGTCGAGGAGAATCCGCAGCCGTTCACTGCCCTGCGCCAAGCCCCAATAGTGCGCGGCAATGATTGGAGCAATGTGGCCCCGGAGGACGACAGGCTGAAGATTTCCGTCACTCGGATCCTTCGCCTTAGGCTTGCCGGGCTCACCGTAGGCGCCGTTGGCGCAGACTTCCTTCGCCGCCGCATCGCCCCCCTGCAGGAGAGGGGGAGACCCGCCTGGGAGTTCAAGAACTCGGCGGATATCATGAGGCTGCGCCCGGGCCTCAACTTCAACTTCACCGTCCTGGAGCTGGATGCGATGCTCCTGGAGTTGTTCAAACGCGACCCCCAACACCCATTCGTTTTGCCGAGGAGCGTCATTCCATTGTGCAATAATTCATCGCTTGACCGGATCCGCGCCATGATGCCGTTGTGCGATTCCCACGGAATCGTTCCAACTTGGCAAGAGCCTGCGGATGACGTCGTGCGGGCGTTCTTCGACAACTTGGAAGAAGTGCCGGTCCGCGCCGACGAGCAGAAGAGCCTCACCCGCGACACCACCGACGCGGAGCTGCAGCGCATCGCGACCTAGATGGAAGAGGCTGCGGCAGCAGCTGCCACGGGCGCGTTCGGGTTCACCGTAGAGGAGGCAGAGGCGGCAAGCCTTGCCGAGCGCGAGGAGTTTGCCGGTGAGGAAGATCTTGCCGGCCCTGAAGCTGAGCCGAGCGAGGCCGGCGAGGAAGAGCTCGAACCTTCAGACAGCCTGCCGCAGGTGGAGCCCCCGGCCCCGGCAAGGAGGCGGCTCCGCAGGGTCGGGGACGTAGCGGGGCGGCAAACGAGCCAACAGCCACCAAGCCGTGCGACACGCTCTACCGCGGCAAGCAATGTTGCCGCGGGAGCGCCTCACGCTACTACGGCAACTGGAGCGGGATCTTCCTGGTCCACCACCACCGCTCCTACCAAGCGGGCAAGGGATCCTACTCCTCCGCCTCGCCGCACCGGAGGGGGGCCGGACTTCGATCTCTCCGCGCTCAGCTCCGACGAGGAGGAAGAAGAGTAAGTTTCTTTGGTGTTCTTGTAGTTCTCCAATCTTGTTGCTTTTATCTTGTCTCTGACTTGCTTCAATCTGAACCCATTCCTTTTCAGGACGCTGGCCCAGAGAGCGGCGAAGAGAGCCAAGGCTCCAGTGATTGTCATCGAAGACGATCCCACCGTGTCAGCAGGGGGTGTGTCTGAGACCACCTTGACGGACCCTGCAGCCACTCCCCAAAGCAGCCCCCAGCGTAGCCCCCAACGTAAGTTTGTGGTTTTACTTCCTGCTGTCGGGCGCGCATGGGTGCTCTTTTCTCTACTGATCTTGCTTGTTGATTTGTGTAGGAGCAGAACAACCTCACCAGGAGGGCCCGGAAGCCGCCCCCGAAGCGCCATCTACTTCGACTACGCCGCCAAGGGAGGAGTCCCCGGCAAGGGAGCGCTCTCCGGCAAGGGAGAACTCCCCGGCAAGGGACAGTTCTCTGGCAAGGGACGGCACCAGTGATCCTCCGGCGGTTGAGACCGCGACCACAGATCCTAGTACAGGTAATCTTCTTGCCCGAAATCTTCCCTTGGGCTCTTTTTCTTCTGAATTTCCTTTCTTTGATTTTTGCTTGACTTTTCTCCCTTCTTCGTTCTTCAGATCCATCTGCTGTGGAGCCAATGGAGACTGAGGACGCCGGTGAGGAAGGCGTGCGTGGCAGTAATGACGACGCCACCGCCAACGAAGAAGGGGCCGGTGCTGATGAGCCCGCCGGCGAAGAGGCCGCCAAGGCTGCCACCGCAGAAGCTGGCGAGGGGTCGGGCGATCGCACTGACGGCCCTGAGGCCGCAGGAGCGCCAGGCGCTGCGCCGACCGCCGATCCCTCTGCCGCTGCCGCGGAGCCAGGCTCCGAAGAGCCCCAGCCCGGTGCCTACTTGAAGGCCGGCGACGGTATCTTCATCAAGCTTCCCTGGGCGTCGAGCTCCAGGGCGCCGGTCGAAGGAGAAGCTTTCGATGAGGAGCTGCTCACCTCCGCCGGGCTATCGTTGGTCGATGCGCCAAGCAGCAGCAGTGGCGAGCCTGAGGAGGAGGAGCTGCTGCGGAAGCTGCTGTCACTCTATCGCGCACGACAAGCCAAGCTGGCTTCCCGGGAAGCGCTTGTCGCGAGGGCGGGAGTCGATATGGAGAAACGCGCGGAGGAGCTCCGGGGCCTCAATCAAGAAGCCCTCCGGTCCCTGGCACAGGAGCGGGAGCGACTCGCCGAGGAGCGTACAGCCTTCCTTCTCGAGAAGGCCGAAGCTGAGGAGGAACAAAGGCTTGCTGCCGAGAAGCAGTCCACGCGAGAAGGCAAGTTGGTGCAGCGGAAGGCCAACCTTGACAGCTACGAGGAGGAGCTTGTCGCGCATGAGGAAACACTTGGCGGGGCTCTCAAGGAAGCAAGGGATGTTGCCGCAACTGCAGAGGCCGCCAAGAAGGAGCTGGAGACGAGGGTGACGCAGTTGGAGGCCAACCTCAAGACGAGTGGCGAGGAGCTTGCTGTGCTCAAGCGCGAGCGCGAGAAGGATGCTGCTGCTCATGGTGAGCTGCAGGGTCTTCTCGCTGAAAGGAGCAAGGAGCTCAGCGCCGCCAAGGACTCCAACGCGGATCTCGAGTTGAAGCTGGCTACGCTGACTCAGACGCTGGACGCCGCCAAGGAGCGAGAGGTGACCTTGTCGGAGAAGATCAAGGCCGACAAGGCGCTGCTGGCGAGCATCGCTGTTACCCAGAACTCATTTAGGGAGACGGTGGAGCATTGGACCGAGGGTCTGGTGAATATCGCCGCAGTCATCAACGGGGAGCTGGCGCAGCTGGGGATGGAGGACTTTGGGTATCCTTCCGACGAGCATCTCCAACCCAGCGCCAAGCTCAGCCTGTTCTTCAAGGGCATGGCGACGGCACTCCAGCGACTCCGGGAGAGGATCACAAAGCAGCTGGCCGACGAGTCGCGCATGATTTGCGCGAGGGCTCTCTAGAAGGTGCTGATGAAGGTGGCCTTCCGCAACCCAGGCCTCAACCTCACCAATGTCCTCAGGTCCTTGCCGCCTGACGCCGATCTGGATGCGCTCAAGGCCCTTGTTGCACCCATTGTGGACAAGGTGAGCGAGATCAAGAGGGTTGAGGGCGATCGCGTAGACTAGGCCGTCCGTTTTCTCTTTCTCCTTGTCGCTGCTAGCCATATTATAAGATCAATCTGTTAGAGCTACGACAAGTTATTTTGTAATATAACTCTATTTCTGTTATCAATTGCTACGTTATTTCCTTTACTAGATTCCTTCCTTTGTATGTTTTTACCCTACGCTTTTAGGGAACTTGTCGGCACAGGCACCCGAGCCGCGAGCGCTGAGTGCGGGACGTCAGCAGCCTGCTGGCGGTGCCGCTTCCGACAAGAAACCTTGTCGTGACTAGTTGCAGCACACTTAAGTTGTTGAGCGGACTCGAAACAAAGTAAGGGCGCAACTATCTACGAGTTGGTTCCTCCGCGCACAGGTTTTCCATACAAAGCACGGTCGTTCAAGGAAGATAACTTAAAAAATTTAAAACTGATTGCTCAAACTTTAGCAACTTAGCTTTTCTGTCGTTTGCTTCCCGGCAAGGCGAGAAACTTCCTTAAACGACGCCTGGTCCATACCATTATCTTCTCCTTTCCCCCCGGGAAACTTGTGTGCGAGGGTACCTTCCTTTCCTTTGCCGAGAAAAAGAAAGAAGAGAAAATAAAGATATGGAGCCTTCCGGCTCGTTATTGCTTACCGGGGGTAGGTGCTGCACAAAGTGTCAGATAACGTATGCAAGAAAGAATATAATGCATGAAATTGACAAGATGTGCGGAGCACATGAGCTTTACTAATGCACGGGATCTGCGCCCGGCTTTGTACAAAGGATTACATGCAACACCGGCAAGACTCGTACAAAAGGTGGTTGCTGGAACGGGTTCCGGCAACCGCGCCCTACGGGTAAAACTTACGAAGATGCTCAATGTTCCAGGAGTTGCTCACCGGAGTGCCATCTTCGGTCTCAAGGCGGACAGCGCCAGGCCTAGTGACTCGTTTCACCTGGTAAGGGCCTTCCCACTTCGGCGTCAACTTGTTGGAATTCTTGGCGGACTGAACGCACCGAAGAACAAGGTCACCTTCCTCAAAGCTTCTGGCATTAACTTTGCGGCTATGGTAGCGGCGCAAAGCTTGCTGGTATCGAGCAGCTCGTACAGCAGCCTGAAGACGATCCTCCTCAAAGAGCAGCGCGTCATCTTGTCGCAGCTGCTCTTGCTCAAGCTCATCATAAGCGAGCACTCGAGGTGATCCGTATATGAGTTCCGTGGGGAGAACTGCCTCTGCTCCATAGACTAGAGCGAAAGGTGTCTGGCCAGTGGCTCGATTTGGCGTCGTTCTGATCGACCAAAGAACCACCGGCAGCTCCTCGATCCAGTTTCTTCCGCACTTGTGCAGCCTGTCGAAAGTTCTGGTCTTGAGCCCGCGTAGCACTTCAGCATTTGCCCTCTCCGCTTGACCGTTGCTTCTCGGATGAGCAACAGAAGCAAAGCAGATCTTGGCGCCAAGATCTTGGACGTACTGCATGAAGGTGCGGCTCGTGAATTGTGTGCCGTTGTCGGTGATGATCCTGTTAGGGATCCCGAAATGGCAAACAATCGACCTGAAGAACTTGATTGCTGACTGTGCTGTCACCTTCCTCACTGGTTCCACTTCCGGCCACTTTGTGAACTTGTCGATTGCAACGTACAAGTACTCAAAGCCCCCGACAGCTCGGGGAAAGGGGCCGAGGATGTCGAGCCCCCAGACCGAAAATGGCCAGGATAAAGGGATCGTCTGGAGAGCTTGAGCTGGCTGGTGTATCTGTTTGGAATGGAACTGGCACGCTTCACACTTGGTTACTTGTGCAGTTGCATCCTGGAGGGCCGTCGGCCAAAAGAAGCCTTGCCGGAACGCTTTGCCGGCAAGCGCTCTTGCGCCAATGTGGTGACCACATATGCCTCCATGTATCTCTGCCAACAGCTTTTGTCCGTCTTCCCGGTGAATACACTTCAATTTCACACTGTTGAGTCTCCTTCTGTACAGTGTGCTGTCGACAAACTGGTACATACTTGACTGCCGGGCTACTTTTTCCGCTTCTTCTTGTTCTTCGGGAAGTTCTCCTATCTGAAGGAAATAGACAATCTGCTGTGCCCATGCTGGAGCTTGTGGCTCGACAACAAGGACTAAAGGCACATCTGCTGCTGCGGGAACATCCGCTTCTACAACGAGAACCTGCGGCTCTGCCGGAGCTTGATGTCCCCCGGCAAGCTTGCCGGAGCAAAGCTTGTCGGGAGCGTCTGCTACGACGAAACAAACCATAAGGCTTGCCGGAGCAGACTGCTCCTCAGCACTCTTGGCGTTGATTTTGGGGACCTTCTTGGCGGCGGCTTCAGGGAGCTCTGCCGAAAAATAGTCACCAGAAATCAACTTCCTCTTCGTGTTCTGTCCAGTTGATGGCGTTACGGAAGGTTGAGTCAGCTTGAGCACAAAGATCCCTGGTTCCACAGGCAACTTTAGTGCGGCGCACTTCGACAGGCCATCAGCAATGTCATTCTGAGCTCTCGGAACATGCTCCATTTGTAGGCCGTCGAAGTGCCCTTCCAGCTTTCTCACTTCATCAACATATGCTTCCATCAATGGACTCTGATAGTTCTTGTTCACTTGGTGGACGACAAGCTGCGAGTCACCCCTGACAATGAGCTTCTTGATCCCAAGGTCCGCTGCGATCCTGAGACCGGCAAGCAGTCCTTCATACTCTGCAGTATTGTTGGTTGCTTGCTCCTTGGGAAAGTGCATCTGGACTACGTACTTGAGGTGCTCTCCGGTGGGTGCGACAAGCAGCACGCCCGCACCGGCGCCTTGCAGCAAGAAGGCACCATCAAAGTACATCAGCCACTCTTTGCTCGCTTCCTTGACGGGGATGCTCGTCTCTGGAATTTCTTCATCTTGTGTTGGCGTCCACTCTGCTATGAACTCTGCCAATGCTCTGCTTTGGATAGTTGAAGTACTTTCAAACTTGAGGCCAAAGCTTGACAGTTCCAGCGCCCACTCTACAATCCTGCCTGTTGCTTCGGGATTTTTCAGTATCCTCTTCAGCGGAAAACGAGTGACGACTGTGATCTCATGTGCTTGGAAGTAATGGCGCAGCTTTCTCAAGGCCATGAGAAGGCCGAAAAGCAATTTTTGCACACCAGAGTACCTTGACCTAGCCCCCTGCAGAAGGGAACTGACAAAGTAAACTGGTCGCTGCACCATTCTCTTCTGTATCTTATCATGCTCCTACGCAGATCCATCCTTGTCAGGACCAGAGCTTGTCGGCGAAGCCCCCTGCTTGTCGCTGGATGCATCTGCCGTGGTTGCCGGCTCATCATCTGCCTCCCTCTCTGCCACTAACGCAGCACTAACCACTTGATTGGTTGCTGCTATATACAGCAACAACTTTTCTTGTGGCTTAGGTGCGACAAGTGTTGGAGTGGAGGACAGGTATCTCTTCAAGTCCTGCAGCGCAGCCTCCGCCTCTGGAGTCCATTTCATTGGACCTGCCTTTTTCAATATTTTGAAAAACGGCAGGGCGCGCTCAGCAGATCTAGAGATAAACCTGCTGAGAGCAGCCACGCAACCGGCAAGCCTTCGTACATCCTTGACGCGCTTTGGTGCTTCAATCTGCTCAGTGGCCTTGATCTTGTCGGGATTGGCTTCAATTCCCCGCTGAGACACGAAGAACCCGAGAAGCTTGCCGGAAGGGACTCCAAACACACACTTCTCGGGGTTGAGCTTGAGGTTGATCTTGCGCAGATTTGCAAATGTCTCGTCTAAATCTTGAATCAGGGTCGCCCTGTCCTTGCTCTTGACCACTATATCATCCATGTAGGCTTCCACATTTCTGTGCATTTGTGGCTCAAAAGCGTGGTGGACTACCCTTGCAAATGTTGAACCAGCATTCTTCAAACCGAAGGGCATCCGTACGAAACAGTACGTGCCACACGGGGTGATGAATGCGGTCTTCTCCTCATCCTCTTCTGCCATGAAGATCTGATGGTATCCTGAGTATGCATCAAGAAATGAAAGCAAATCACATCCGACCGTGGAGTCAACAATCTGGTCGATGCGCGGCAAAGGAAATGGGTCTTTGGGACAAGCTTTATTAACATCAGTGAAGTCGATACAAAGCCTCCATTTCCCGTTTGCCTTGCACACGACTATAGGATTGGCCAACCACGTAGGATGGAGCACTCCTCTGACAAGGCCTGCTGCTTCCAACTTCTTGATCTCTTCTGCGATGAATTCTTGGCGCTCCACTGCCTGTTTCCTGACTTTCTGCTTGACGGGCCGCGCATGAGGACAGACGGCCAGGTGGTGCTCAATTACTTTCCTGGGAACACCGGGGATGTCGGACGGTTGCCACGCAAACACGTCGACATTCGCCCGCAGGAAAGCAACGAGCGCGCTTTCCTATTTGGGGTCGAGAGTGGCACTGATGGTGAAGGTACCACCAGTGCCATCCTCCTTGGCGGACACCTTCTTGGTTTCAGGTGGAGCTGCCATTGCTTTCTTACACTTGCCGGTGGAGCTCGATGGTGCATCCTCGACGGTAGCGCAGCACTCCGAAGAGGTGCGCTTGCCGGAGTGGGCATCAGAACTCTTGCCGGACTTGGTCTTCTTCTCCCCCCCGGAAGCTTCAGCGGCAAGTGATTTGCGATCTGTTGCGGCTGCTGCTTCCCGGTAGATCTTGTCGGCACAGATAAGAGCATCCTTCTTGTCGCCAGGGACAGAGATGACACTTATCGGGCCTGGCATCTTGAGCATGTTGTAGGCATAGTGAGAGGCTGTCATGAATTTGGCGAGTGCTGGACAGCCGAGTATCCCATTGTAAGGCAATGGAAAGTCAGCAACGTCAAAAGTGATCCTCTCAGTCCTGAAGTTCAACTTGCTGCCAAATGTTACCGGCAACGTGATCTTTCCCTTCGGCTTGCTCCTTCCCGGGTTGATTCCTTGAAATGTGCCGGTTTCTTCGAGCTCGCTGTCAGGGATCTGGAGTTTCTGGAGCACCGCGGAGGAGATCAGGTTCAAGCCGGCCCCGCCGTCAACTAACATCTTAGTGACCTTGAGGTTGCGGATAGTTGGTGAAACCAACATCGGCAAGCACCCGACCGCAGTTATGCGATCAGGGTGGTCCTCAATATCAAAGATGATAGGCGTGCTGGACCATTTCAGAGGCTTGCGTGACTCGACGGGTGGTTCTGCTGCATTAACTTCCCGCACCCACTGCTTGAGCTGGCGGTGCGAAGTATGCAGAGAAGCACCGCCGTCAACGCACAGGACCTCTGTGGCTTTCTGGAACTCCTGCTCATCTGTCTCCTCACCATCCATGTCTTCATCGTCGTCGTCATCTTCATCCTTGTCGCGGCCGCGAGGAGGTCTGTCTCCTTGCCGCTGCTTGGCCTTGTCGCGGCGTCCTCCTCGGCCGGGACGTTTCTTGCCGGATCCTACAACACCTTCCTGGGCCTTCTCCTTGTCGCGCCGCTCGTATTCAGCTTTCTGTTGCTCGACAAGCTGCTCGACTTTCTTGCAGCTCTGGAGATCATGGCCCTTGGTGCGGTGGATCTTGCAGTATTGCTTGTTGGTGCCGTCCTGCTTGTAGGCGACTGCCACATCTGCGGCAACCTCCTTGCCGGAGCTACCAGCTTCGGCTTTCTTGGCGCCACCACCGTTGCCGGACTGCTCGACGACTAGCACCTCTTTGCCTTTCTTCTTCTTGTTATTCCGCCGCCGGTTTTTCTTTGCCGGGGCGGCATCCTCACTGTCAGATCCTCCTGCTCCTATGTTCTCTCCGGGGAGTCTCCTCCCTTCCTCAGCGCGTGCACACTTGTCGGCCAGAGCATATAGCTCACTGACATCTCTGATCTTGCACATCGCCATCTCCTCCCGCATCCTGCGGTTCCGCACGTTCTGATGGAACGCGCTGATTACCGCGGCAGGGTGGACGTCTGGGATGTTGTGCTGCACGCTGCTGAATCTCTGAATGTACTTGCGCAGGGGTTCTCCTTCCTTCTGGGCGAGCAGATGAAGGTCACTCTCTTGGCCATGAGGCTTGTGGCCGCCTGTGAAGGCGCCGACAAACTGATGGCATAGATCGGCCCAAGAGGATATGGAGTTGTCCAGCAAGTGCATGAGCCAGGATCTGACGTTGGGCTTGAGCACCAACGGGAAGTAGTTGGCAAGGATCTTGTCGTCCCGTCCCCCGGCAGCCTGCACCGCAATGGTGTAGATGCTGAGGAACTCCGACGGATGCGTCTTGCCGTCGTACTTCTCCGGTACGTCTGGCTTGAAGTTCTTCGTGCTGGGCCACTGGACTTGCCACAGCTCACGAGTGAACGCAGGGCAACCTACCGCGTACGGCAAGTCGCCTGGTTCCCCTGGCGCATGCATGTCAACAGAGGGCCCAGCACGCTTGTCGGATTGACGTCGCGCTTCTCTTCGGCGCTCGATGCGAATACGAGCGTCTTCTTGCTATTGATCGTGAAGAACTTGGCGCTGATCGCGACGAGCTCGTGGATCCGACGATGCGGTGGAGTCGCTGTCGAGGTGAATCCGACGAGTCGGCGATCTTGGCCTTCGGGGTGGTGATTGCATGGTGGTTGCACCTCCACCAGTTTCGTCGCCACCGGCCCGCGCCTGGCAACCCCGCCGCGGCGGCGATGTGCTCGGCTGCCGCGGAGTGTCGCCGTTGGCGTAGCTGATGAGACTCTGAATGGTGGCCCTCCATTCGTCGATCTTGTCCGACGTTGGAGGGTAATCCAGGAGCAGTTGAGCTCGCGCCAAAGCTTCTGCCGAAGTGGTGGGTGGCAGTGGCGGACGACGCGAGGAGCGGGATGTGCTCGGACTTCTAACTATGTTAGAAGGAGCATTATCCCGTCCGGGCGACCGTGTCTCGCTCGTGCTGGTACGCTGGCGTGCATGCTGATCTTGAGCGCCCCGGGATCCACCAGCTTGATCTTGGCCCAACAAACATATGGTACTGCGAGTACCATGACGCTGTCGTTCCTGCGCCTCCTGAGATGGGCGCGGAACAAGCGCGGACGTCGAGGTCTGCGCCGCCTTGCCCTTGGACCTGGCAGCGTCGTGAGCTTCCTCGTCGACGTCCGTCCTTCCGCCGATGTCTACCCCACCACCCGTTTGCTCCGGTGGCGGTGGGATCGACGTGGACGGAACAGCTGCCTCCGAAGCCTTCTTCTTCGGTGGCATGTTGATGAAGGAAAATGAAGATCTAGCTCGTGTGAACGCCAGATCAGGTTCACGCAATCTCGACGCGCCCCTACCTGGCGCGCCAAAGATGTCGGGGAAACTAATCCACAAACACCTATGGGACCGGCGGACCGTGGCCCCTTTCGGTTCGGCAGGGGGCGGAGACTGCACGAAGAGCAGATCAAGGCGAAGCACACGAGCAGTTTACCCAACTTCGGAGCTCTCCGGAGAGATAACACTCCTACTGCTGCTTGTCTGATTGTATTGTGTTCTTGCTCGAGAGAGCTAAGTGTTTTTCTGGCTTCCGAATGATCCGACCCCCCTCTACGTTGCGCATGGGCCTCCTTTTATATGCTCAAGGGGTCACCGACAGGTGGCAACGCAGAGAAGGGTAAAAGTGTAAAAAGAGAGGTGGTTGGTACAGTTACTTGTACAGTGTATCCTACCTAACCCTGACGGCAGGGGACAAGGGCATTAAATGCCTGTCTGTGTCGCCCAAACAGTGCAGAAAAGGACCGTCAGGGGCGCCACCACTCGCCACAATGGCGATCTTGTCAGCTTCGCATGCCGCCGCACACCGCTGGCTGCACAGCCTCCTGCCACGCGCGCCTGGAAAGGCCCCCAGAGCGACACGTTGGTGGATGCGCTGGAGCGTGGGCACAGAGTGGCCACCTGCCGCGGCAAGCGCCTTGCCGCGGCCGTTGCCTTGTCGGGTCTGGAAGCTTGTCGCTCACCGGGCCTTGCCGGGATGCGCAGCGCGTCGCGGCAAGTTCCTTGAAATGCCTTGGTTGGCCTTCCCGGCAAGCTCCTCTTGCCGGGGCCTTGTCTCCTGGGCTTAAATATTTTGTTCTTGAATGGCTCCAAAGGAACCACGGAGGATCTTGACGGTCGCCCGGCAAGCCTTGCCACGGGGCGCTGCAACTGCCCGTGCACAAGTTTGGGATACTAGGGTACCCCTACTCTAGTACACCGACATCGAGTCCACGGAGGGCTCCACCCACGAAGGGTCCACGAAGAAGCAACCTTGTCTATACCACCATGGCTGTCGCCCACGAAGGACTTGCCTCACTAGCGGTAGATCTTCACGAAGTAGGCGATCTCCTTGCCCTTACAAACTCCTTGGTTCAACTCCACAATCTTGTCGGAGGCTCCCAAGTGACACCTAGCCAAACTAGGAGACACCACTCTCCAAGAAGTAACAAATGGTGCGTTGATGATGAACTCCTTGCTCTTGTGCTTCAAATGATAGTCTCCCCAACACTCAACTCTCTCTCATAGGATTTGGATCTGGTGGAAAGAACATTTGAGTGGAAAGCAACTTGGGAAGGCTAGAGATCAAGATTCATATGGTAGGAATGTAATATCTTGGCCTCAACACATGAGTAGGTGGTTCTCTCTCGGAAATGGTAAGTTGGAAGTGTAGGTTTGTTCTAATGGCTCTCTCCACGAATGAAGAGGAGGTGGAGGGGTATATATAGCCTCCACACAAAATCTAACCGTTACACACAATTTACCAAACTCGGTGGGACCGAATCAACAAACTCGGTCAGACCGATTTAGTAAACCTAGTGACCGTTAGGGTTTTCGGTGGGACCGACATGCAACTCGGTAGGACCGATATGGTTAGGGTTAGGGCATAACGTAATCTCGATGAGACCGATTACACAAACTCGGTGAGACCAATTTTGGTAATTAGCTAACCAGAGAGTTGGTCAGGTAAACTCGGTGGGACCGATTTGCTCTTTTCGGTGAGACCAAAATGTTACAAAAGGGAAACAGAGAGTTTACATTGCAATCTCGGTGGGACCGATCGCTCACTTCGGTTAGACCGAAACGTTACGAAGGGAAACAAAGAGATTACAATCCCATCTCGGTGAGACCGAGATCCCTATCGGTAAGACCGATTTGCCTAGGGTTTGTGGCAGTGGCTATGACGTATGAACTCAGTGGCGCCGGATAGAAAGAATCGTTGTGACCGATTTTTGGCTTTATGTTTGGGTCATATGAGGATGTGAGAAAGTAGTTGAGGGTATTTGGAGCATATCACTAAGCACTTGAAGCAAGAGGCTCATTAAGCAACACCTCATCCCTCCTTGATAGTATTGGCTTTTCCTATAGACTCAATGTGATCTTGGATCACTAAAATGTAAAATGAAGAGTCTTGAGCTTTTGAGCTTGAGCCAATCCTTTGTCCTTGATATTTTGATGGATCCACTTTCATCATCCATGCCATGCCATTCATTGAGCTTTCCTGAAATAATAGTCTTGGAATAGCATTAGCTCAATGAGCTATATGTTGTTATGAATTACCAAAACCACCTAGGGATAGTTGCACTTTCACTTTGATTAGTATGCTTGAAGTATTACTATTTCTTTTATCAATATGAACTTTTATTTTGAATCATTTGGATTTGAACATTCATGCCACAATGAAGAAAATTACATTGAGAATTATGCTAGGTAGCATTCCACATCAAAAATTCTGTTTTTATCATTTACCTACTCGAGGATGAGCAGGAATTAAGCTTGGGGATGCTTGATACATCTCCAACGTATTTATAATTTTTGATTGTTCCATGCTATTATATTACCCCTTTTGGATGTTTATGGGCTTTATTTTACATATTTATATCATTTTTGGGACTAACCTACTAATTGGAGGCCCAACCCGTATTGCTGTTTTTTGCCTATTTTAGTATTTCGAAGAAAAGGAATATCAAACGGAGTCCAAACGGAATGAAACCTTCAGGAGCGTGATTTTTTTGGAACGAACGTGATCCAGAGGACTTGGAGTGCAAGTCAAGAAGAATTCGAGGCGGCCAGGAGATAGGAGGGCGCGCCCACCCCCTATGGGCGCGCCCCCTGTCTCCTCGGCCCCTCAGGCGGCCACCGACGTACTTCTTCCTCCTATATATACCTACGTACCCCGAAAACATCTAGGGAGCCAACGAAAAACAATTTTCACCGCCGTAACCTTTTGTATCCGCGAGATCCCATCTTGGAGCCTTCACCGGCGCTCCGCCAGAGGGGGAATCAGCCACGGAGGGCTTCTACATCAACACCATAGCCCCTCCGATGAGTTGTGAGTAGTTTACCACAGACCTTCGGGGTCCATAGTTATTAGCTAGATGGCTTCTTCTCTTTTTGGATCTCAATACCATGTTCTCCCCCTCTCTTGTGGAGATCTATTTGATGTAA
The DNA here is from genome assembly GCF_002162155.2 of Triticum dicoccoides. Classification (NCBI taxonomy): domain Eukaryota; kingdom Viridiplantae; phylum Streptophyta; class Magnoliopsida; order Poales; family Poaceae; genus Triticum; species Triticum dicoccoides. Next base: position 178,802,997 of record NC_041387.1, on the reverse strand, counting down.
CTCTTTTTGTGGTGTGTTTGTCGAGATCCGATGAATTGTGGGTTTATGATCAAGTTTATCTATGAGAAATATTTGAATCTTCTCTGAATTCTTTTATGTATGATTGAGTTATCTTTGCAAGTCTCTTCGAATTATCAGTTTGGTTTGTCCTACTAGATTGATCTTTCTTGCCACGGGAGAAGTGCTTAGCTTTGGGTTCAATCTTGCGGTGTCCTTACCCAGTGACAGCAGGGGTTGCATGGCACATATTGTATTGTTGCCATCGAGGATAAAAAGATGGGGTTTATATCATATTGCTTGAGTTTATCCCTCTACATCATGTCATCTTTCTTAATGCGTTACTCTGTTCTTATGAACTTAATACTCTAGATGCATGTTGGATAACGGTCGATGTGTGGAGTAATAGTAGTAGATGCAGGCAGGAGTCGGTCTACTTGTCACGGACATGATGCCTATATACATGATCATGCCTAGATAATCTCATAATTATTCGCTTTTCTATCAATTGCTCGAGAGTAATTTGTTCACACACCGTAATACTTATGCCATCTTGAGAGAAGCCACTAGTGAAACCTATGGCCCTCGGGTCTATCTTTTATGATATAAGCTTTCAATCTACTTTTATTTGCATCTTTACTTTTTGCATCTATATTATAAAATACCAAAAATATATTTATCTTATCATACTATCTCTATCAGATCTCACTCTCGCAAGTGGCCGTGAAGGGATTGACAACCCCTTTATTGCGTTGGTTGCGAGTTCTTTGTTTGTTTGTGTAGGTGCCTGGGACTTTTGAGGAGCCTCCTACTGGATTGATACCTTGGTTCTCAAAAACTGAGGGAAATACTTACGCTACTATTGCTGCATCACCCTTTCCTCTTCAAGGAAAACTAACGCAAGCTCAAGACGTAGCACCTTGACCCGGCATACCCAATGGGTCGTGGACTCGCCCTCCTCTTGCTTGCAATTAGTCAAGTCCACAATTGACATGGGCTGCTTGCAAGTATCTTTGAAGTTCTGAATAAACCGGTCCTTTAACTCTGCCCATGAACCGATGGAATTAGGTGGCAGCCCCTTCAACCAAGTGTGGGCCGTTCCATCCAACATCATGGTAAAGTACTTGGCCATTGCAGCGTCACTGACTTCCAGTAGCTCCATGGCCATCTCATAGCTCTCAATCCATGCCCCAGGCTATAAGTCGGCCGTGTAATTAGGCGCCTTTCGAAGCCCCTTGAAATCCTTGGGAAATGCTCATTACATAGAGCCAACACCAGACAAAGGACACCTCCAGTCCTAGTGATCACACCTGCCTCAATAGAAGTTGTCGGATAAACCGAAAAAGACTGGTAAGCCGCCCGCTGAGCCGCCTGCTCAGCTGCGTGCTAACCCGCCCGCTCAGCCTCTTGGCGTATCCTGTCCTGACCAACCAAGTTAGGAGCTCCATCGCGCGCTGGGTCATGCCCGCTCGGCTGGTCACGGCATCGGGCATTGCTTGAAACGGCCGCCAAATCCATGTGCCTGCTATAACTCGGGCTCCGGCTTGGGCAAGGGGTCGAATGAATCCTGTCTCGGTTGTAAGAGTACGCCTCCTGTTGCGCCAAACCCGTCTGAATAAGCTCTCTGACCCTTCGTGTTTCAACCACCATCGGAGAGTCGCCATCCACCGGGAGAGCCGCCAATCGTGTCGCCACGCCGATCATGTTCTCCAAAGGGTTAGAGTAATAACCCGATGGTGTTGGCACATAATGAGGCAGAGTAGTATTTAGACGAGGAGGTTCCATCACTCGCGGCTGAACCGACGTCCTAGCCCCGGGCGTTACAACTCGGTTTACCTCCGGCGGGTTACTGGGCCCTGCACCGGGTGTATGGAAGAGGTTTCGAGGATCATAAACCGGAGGCAGACAAGATTGAGTTTTCTGGTACCTTCTCCTCATGACCTCATTTGACGCGTTCTGATTCATTGTGTGCTGGAAAGCCTGCGACTGAATCCCCTGAGCTTGAGCATCCAGAGCCGCCCGCTCTGCGGTCATCCTAACATCTTTTGCCGCCAGGTCTTCGATAGCTTGCACTATATCCTGCTTTAACTGCGCCACTTCCGCATCATATTGGGCTTGATCCGTCGGGTTGACCATAGTAGTTAATAGAGCTATCATCTTATCCATTAAATCCATCAGAACCTGAGCCAGTGAGCACATAGGGCCTCCTGCCCCGGCTGCCGCTGACCCGGAGGTTATCACTGCCGCAGTTGTAGAGTTTTGAACGGGTTGCATGCCAGCCATGAAGATCCCAACTCTCCTCGGTGGCTCAAAGAGGTCCGGAATACTACTGCCATCGGAACAGCTCCCAAGCCCGTCATCTTGCGGTTGATACAACGAATCCGTCTCACCCGTGGACGACTCACCATCAGAGTAGATGGCCGTCTCACCGCCAGACACAGATCCTTCAGAGAGTTCCCCTCCATGGATGCATCCCATGAAGGCATGCTTCATGGCAGGCTGAGCCCGGGCGGGTCTTGCACGTTGAGCCGTCTCGACGATGTCGGTGCAGATGTCCAGCTCAGGGCCCGGCTCACTGATCTTGCCGATGAAGACGTGGACTCCATCGAAGGGGACCCGGTACCTGTACTCAACTGAGTCGGCGTCGGGGCCCCAGCCTGCATCGTTAATGTAGAGCTTGCCGCGATGACTCTTAGTCATCCAGCCCACATCGTATCCCTTGAGCCCTTCGAAGCCGCCCTTCAAGAACTCAAATCCACCGTGCGCTGGCCCCACGGTGGGCGCCAACTATCATGGAATTGTCACGTCAGATGTCCTAGTGGAAGGACTTAGTCGTGGAGCCATCGCAACTAGGAAGCTTAAAGGGGTTAAGCGAGACAAAGGACACGAGGTTTATACTAGTTCGGCCCCTTACGGTGAAGGTAAAAGCCTACGATCCAGTTTTGAGTGGGATTGCTTATGTCTCGATTACCAGGGAGCGAATCCGCTTGACCTAGTTCTCGATTTTATGTTACTTGCCCTGAACAGCTGCAAGGTCGTCCCTTTATATACAGAGGTCGATGCCCAGTGGCTCTCAGAGTCCCGGCCGGCTCATAAACAGTGTACGGCTCGGTCTCTCTCTATTCCTACCTTACAATACAAGTTACATACATATGGCGGTTTATCTCTACGAGCCTTAAATTGCCTTTGGGCTTCGGGCCCTTAACTGAACCGCCATCTTCAAGTGTCGTCTTGGGCTTCATACTTTGAGTCGCCATAGGTATAACCCGGCCCCTACTAGGCGGGTCATACTTAATAGTTATATCCCCAACAGGAAGTGTTCTTACTTGGAGTGGGTTGATCAAGAGTGGCCACGGTCTTTGAAGATGTGCCTAGCAAAGCTCTAGAGCATGTATCAGGAAGAGAACAGAGGCAGGCTTAGAGAAAGTGTTGTCAACGCTGAAGAATATTTGAAGATGCAGGATAAAAAGAGGAAGGTGGAGAATGAGCTCAGATTTTTTAAATCAGACTTTGCTAAGATGGTGTTGGCGAAGGAGGAGGCACTTTCCCAGTTGGCCAGTGCAAAACAGGTTCTTACTGAACTAAAAGCAGAGGTGGATAAGGCGAGCCTGGATGATCTCGATTAGGGAAATGACTAATATTGTTCTTAATTATGAAGTTGAACTATCTATATATCGTACTGTTCTGTTTTCTGGTAGCTATCGTACTATGATGTTAAAAATATATCTATGTGCATGATATGAAATTGGCAAACAATTGTTCGATATGAAATGTGAATTTGCGTAATACTGGAATTATTAATTGTAAACTAATAAACCTGCGAAATGGGTCATGGAACTTTGCAAGCGGTTCTAGAAGTAAAAGCGCTTGTGATGGATAGCCGAATGCCACACAGTTTTCTTCATCAAATCGTGTGTGATGTAGTTGATAAAAGCAAACGGTTAACCAAGGCAGAGCGTGTGTGATAGTTACACATATCACACATGAGCCTATACATAAACCTGTGTGGGATGTACATACGAACGGAAACGTTTTCCCTGGATTGACTGTGTGGGATGTAATACGAATGGAAACGTTTTCTCTGGATTGACTGTATGGGAAGTACATACGAACGGAAACATTTTCCCTGGATTCACTGTGTGGGATGTACATATGAACGGAAATGTTCTCCTTGGATTGACTGTGTGTGATATACATACAAACAGAAATGTTTTTCTGGGATTCACCATGTGGGATGTACATACGAACAGAAACAATTGAGTTTCGATGCCCCGCCAGATCGCACACGAACTCATTTTGCCCCAGGCAGTGTGTCAGAGGGCCTATCACTACTAGGGAAAACCCTAGCAATAGCACGGGTATTTTGCCTATCAGTAGCGCGGGATGACGTGCTACTGATAAGGTGCTACAACTAACGTATAGCAGTAGCGCATGTCATCCCACGCTACTGCTATACACGGCTAACAGTAGCAGGCTTTATTACAGAGTGCTGCTGCTAATATCTGCATCACTTTTTAGCAGGAAGCGCTACTGGTAAGGGAGCGCTACTTCTAACTTTATTCCCCTCGCTACTGCTAGTTTTATTAGTTTCTGTTTTTTTCTTCTGCATATTTGTTTTGTATTTGAATAGGCTTTATACAATAATCTTTAGCATATCATACACATACAAACGTAATCATAGCATATACATACAAATAGTCTCATCAAATCATGTCATCATCATAATCATCATCCATCATCATCTCGAAAATAGTGATACAAGTCTCGATTACTTGCAACTACATCGTCATCCATCTAAAAAATGATATACGTGAGAAGAGCTATCACTATGAGTGAGAGCGGAAATATGTAGTACATGAGTTCATATCCCTCCCTCGCATTAGCGTGAACCTAAACTAACTACTGGTTGTCGCTCGAAAACCGGAAACCGGTACACCTGGGCCTGACACTCTGGCCACTCATCGTATACTCCTGGCGTAGCACTTCTTCGCCATCGATGATCTATGCACTTGCATCGTCACATGAGTCAATGATATGCAACATATATAGTTGAGCAACAGAAAGATACAGACTTGGCAAAAATAGAAGCAACATATCATAAGCATAAATAACAAAGTTCATCATACCCAAAATGCCCTAACTAGAGTGATCTTCGCTAGTCAAGGAGGACGGTTTAATTACATCACAAATAAAGTCTCATCGTGCATAACTCAAAGTTTTGTCATACAGAAAGTATGGACTAAACGAACACATTGTCATATATCGACAATCACTCCAACATGTCATGCCATCCATCCATGTCAGGGAGATAGTCCCCGAGCTTAGTGAAAGGCTTCAGGTCAAGACGCTGAGAGGCTACGCATGTTTGGACGTCATCCTGCGACATTTGTCCTTCTTCGTAGAACATCCCTGTTTTTTCAATGACCTCCTTCATGATGATTTGGGAAAGTTCACGCTGGATGTGATAGAACTCAGCTCAAAGTCGATGATCCTTGATCTCCTAAGTCCTTTGCCCATTGCAGAATATGGGCATCGCCAGATCTAGGTGACATGTGAAGGTTCTGGTGATCCCGTCTGTACTCTAGCATGTGGTGTAGGACATAGAATCCATCATTAAGAGAATCACTCGGTTGCTGGATGCAACCGAAGTCGGTCTTATGGTCGAAGGCGGGCCTACTGTCCCTTCTCTTCTTGTCCTTGACCTCTCCACCTCGTGTGCCGTAGTAAAACATAGCACCGTCGGAAACAAACTTGATGTGGGTGCAATCCTTTTTGTTATTGTTCTTCTACGAGTCCAAGTAAAGAGCGTGGGAGTATCGGGGGTAGAGGATGAGGACGGCGCGCCCGCCGCTGCGCAAAATAAGTACACCTCAAATTAATTAGCCTCCACCATGCAAATGAATGATTGAAATCGAAGGAAGGATATCCGCACGGATGACTTACAGGGGATGATAAGGCACGAGAATCACCTCCTTGTCCTTATTGGCGAGCATGAAATTGACGAGGTAGTCCCTCGCGTATTCATGGTGCTTTGCACAGACTGCCAAGAAGCACTTGTGCATGAAGTACGGGTCAGCAAAACAGATATAAGGTATCTACTCAACCCCGATGAGGTAGTTCATGTGCAAGGCATAAAGGCGGACAAACGTAAAATCCAGCTTCTTCAAGTGAAGCATGTCGAAGATGTAATTGAATCGAAGGAAGAACTTCTCCACGGGGAATGTGTCAACGTATGACAATTGCCGTGGCATGTTAACCATGTAGAGTGGGTATCCTGGATTTTTCGAGGCGATGAGGCCTTTCTCTACCCGCATCACATCGTCATGAAGTCTCCTTACATCGCTGAATCTGGCCCCTATCGCTGCTTTAGGTAGGATTGGTTCACCGGGATATGCCATTTTGCCGCACCAGGGATATCTATATGGTCTTGAACCCGAGGTTGCTGAGGCGGCTGGATCATAGAAGCAGCTTTGTTGCTTTTCCTCGGTCTCTTCCTAGACTTCTTTGCTACCGGAAGGTCGTCCATAATATGTTCAGAGTCCGGAGGCGGCAATTCAGCCACCGACTCATGACGCTCAAACCCTAAGTAGGCGCCAGTATTGACATACTGTTGAGTGTCACCGTCATCCTCATCCTCATCTATGGCGACGTCACCAACGACTAATGGAGCCTCTTCCTCACCCCGTCCACTATCACCCAGCACGACAACCGATGCTAATTGGGTAGGTGGGGTGTTGATGTTCATACCTAACTGCGTGCTCGTGGGTGTGCTCCCAGCCACCTCCAGACGAAGCAGACTCTTTGGCCACCACAGGACCCACCCATTGCAATCACCAAGCCGCCGCAGGGTCTCGTCGTCATCCCCCCTAGTACCAGAGGAGCCAAATTCTCGTGGCCCAGTTTGACACTGGCCACAGAAACCTTGAAGACGTCCGGGGGGATTGGTCGACTGTGGAACAATGGTTCCTTTGGCTCCATTATCGTCGCCTTCCCCACATACACCTTCTGGTCGCTGATGGTGTACAATATGGTGCACGGGGTTTCGTCGGCCTGCAAAGAAAAGTCTGCGACGTGAGACATCCGAAAGGCAACGAAAACGGGAGATTATACATTTATTGAAGAGGGCCGGTGTGACAGATACCGTGAGGGCGTCAAGCTCAGCCAAAGATGAAGCACCGCTGAGCACGTCCGGTGCCGGAGCTGGTGCCGGAGCAGGTGCGGGAGCCGATGCAGGAGCAGGTGCAGCTGCAGGTGCTGGTGCAACGCTAGTCGAGCTGCTCCCGAAGAAGTCAGCAAGGGGAAAGTACGCTGCATTTTTTCTGGATTTTGCCTGCTCCAATTGAAAACGGCCGGAACCAAGACAGTAGACATATCTGCAACCACCTGTTTTGCGGCAGCTACTGCTACTGCGACTGTCTCAGATGAGTTCTTCTCAACCGCAATCTCAACCTTCTTGTCGATGTTTTCTTCCGTTAACCTCCGTCTTTCCTTTCTCTCCTCCGTGGTCTCACGGTAGTACTTCTTCCACGTGGCGCCGTCTCCGACATCGTGCACGCGTCCATACGACGATCGAGTCTCCACCATGAGCCCTTTCAATATGTTCAATGCCTGGTTGAATGGAGTGTCCCACTTGGGCCTCGCCAACGCCTCAGACGACGAGTCGCTTTCAGTCGCAATTCTGTGTTGCTCTCTCTGCAAAAGGCACAAGGTTCGTTTACAATATGACTAACGTGCAGTCGAATTGATCAGAAACTAAAATTTCTAGCAGTATCATGAACTCAATCGTGACCACGTTTGTCTCGAAAACCTTCTTCACTGGGTCCCAACGGTGTCGGGCCCTGAGGACGTCACGCTCCTGCGGGACGGTGAACTCCGCCAAGGGGTCTGGGATGCCCAGACTCTCGGCTTCCGCGTCCTCCTTGGACCATATGGACCTCTTCCCGCCATAACCACGGTTTCCGAGGTGGTGGCACCCCATGTTCCTCTATTGAAGCCCCTTCATGTACTTCGACTTTCTTTTGGCAGCTTCGGCCCCGCAAGCCCACTTGAATATTTCAAAGTGCTCTTCCGTGATTGTCGGATTACCCTTTACAATCTTGGAGTAGGGTTCCTTTTTGTTGACGATCCGATGTTTCACCCTTGCTTTCCAGGTGGCCAACCCATCACTAAACTTGGTCATGGCGTGTCTGTTTATCTTCTTCATTGTCGGGTCCTTATCTGGATCTTTATAATCCTTTTCATTCCGGCCCGGGAACAAGAATATCTGGTGCAACTTCTTGAGGAGAGAAGGCCTCATATTATCTATCTTCTTTAGTTTCTCATCATTGATGGTGGCGGTTGTCCGTACGATGCAGCCTATTTGATTGCCGTAGCATGCGCGCGCTTCCGCGGGCGCGTTTGGCTCAAAATTGCCGTCGTCCACCTCCATGACCACCAGTCTAGTAGTCTTGAGCTTGTTAGGAAGTTGTTGCCTCTTTGCTTTTGGTTCTATACCGGCTCCGCTAGTCTCGGCGCTGGTCTCAGTCTCAGCGCCGGTCTCGATGCCGGTCTGTCTCAGCACCGGTCTCAGTCTCAACGCCGGTCTCGATGTCGGTCTCAGTCTCAACGCCGATCTTGATGTCGGTCTCAGTCTCCGAGGTGATAGGTGGACCCAGCAACATCAACCGTTGATTGTCGGTTTCCCTCAAAAATGCGTCTGCCGCCAGGTAGACGTTGTCGTAGTCACCATAACCCTATCCTTCATCGTTGCTAGCCATGTTTCCTATGATTAAATCTAGTCAATCAATTCTAGACCTAATAAAATAAATAATGACATAAAAAAGGCCCATGCTTTGCAGGAACATTGACTCCTTCCCGCTGCGGCAAATCCCGGGCACTCGATATGTCCTAGTTTGTAGCACAAGTCATGCCGAAATTCACGGAAAATTTCGGCATGACTTTTGCTAAAAAGTGGACAAATCGAGAACCTGAAATTTGTCGGAACAAAAATGAATCAACATTCCGGCAAAACATAGGCTACTCGGCTTCATTCCCTGGAAAAAGTGTTCAAATATGCATCTTCGACACTTCAACACATGTCCAAATATACACGAGCAACCACATGTCCAAATATACATGTCCAAATTTCACAAGCTAATTCAAAAACTAAGTGTAGAAGAAAATTCATTTAACTACTAATAGAACAAAATTTAGTTTACTTTAGTGCTCTATAATGATGAAAGGAAAAAATCAGTTAACTACTAATTTCATTCATTTAGGTTATTCATTTAACTTCACCTAATTAACCTACTATACCACTACTACTAGAAGCACTACTAACCCAATTAACCTAGCAAAACCCTACTGCCCTAACTAAAAAGCATCTAATTAACATCTATTAGTACCACTACCGCCCTAACCTAATTAACATCTACTAGTATCACTATATACTACTAGCAGCACTGCTGCAACATTTTCTTCATTTTTTCTTTAAAAAAATCTATGAAAACAAAAACCCTAATTAAACCCTACTGCCCTAACTAACTTTTGCTGTAAACCAAACTTTTTGCTCTAAACTAATTTTTGCTCTAACATCTACTACTTAATATCTTTTGCTCAAAACTAATTTTTTTGCTATAAACTAACTTTTTCTCTAAACT
>NC_041387.1:178779144-178792880 GCF_002162155.2 Triticum dicoccoides | reverse complement strand
CAACGGTGAGGCTGAGGGTGGCCTCGGGCGGCGGCAATGGGGATGAGCGCGGCCTTGGGGGGTGAGGTTGCGGGCGTCGACGCTGGCAGGAGACGGCAGCAAAGTGGGGCGACAACGAATTGGGGAGACGGCGACGAAGTAGGGCGAGGGATTTGGGGTAGAAGTGGTGGCCGGGGGGGGGGGGGAGGGAAACCGCTGGTTAAGTGAAACATAACGGTAGTGCATTACTGAAAACGCGCTATAGCTAAGTTAGCTATAGCGCGTTTCCGTAAACTCGCTACTGCTATGCCTTCCTCATTGTTTCCCCTTTTCCATTTATTTTTCTTTACATTTTATTTTTTTCCTTTTTCCTTTTTCTATTTCTTTCATTTTCATTTACTTATCTATTTGTTTTTCATCTTATTTTCTTTTCATTAGCAGTAGCGCCTTACTCCTAAACGCGCTGCTACAACAATATTAGCGGTAACGCGGTTTCAGAAAGACCGCTACTACTATGTGTAGCCTATCGGCTTAGTGGTGGGAATTTTAGTAGTAGCACTTTTACAATGAGACGCGCTACTGCTATATATGTATCTGCAACGCGCTTATTCTGCACGCGTTACTGCTGTTTAGCAGTAGCGCGCTATTTTGACAAGCGCTACAACTAAAGTTCTGTGTATAAGGTTTTCCCTAGTAGTGTATCTCCGATTGTATCTGGGTCGTGTGGGAAGAACCCCCCTATCGCCCACACTCACTTGGCGACGGTTCCAAATGCCGTCGTAGAAAGGGGTTAAAAACCATTTGTATAGCACCGATGCGTACCAGTGCAAGACCGTTGAGGGATTGACAACCCCTCTTACGGGTTGGGTTGCAAGTATTTGTTGTTTGTGTGCAGGTGCTATTTACATAGTGTTGCTTGATTGCTTGTATCTGCATTGGTATTTCCCTGAAGAGCAGAGGATAATGCAGCACGACAACGGTAAGTATTTCCCTCAGCTATGAAACCAAGATTATCAATCTTGTAGGAGAAACAAGCAACACTATGTAAATGGCACATGCACACAAATAACAAATACTTGCAACCTAATGCGTAAGAGGGGTTGTCAATCCTCCTCGGTAAAAAGATAGATAAAATTGTAAGAGATTGGATAAATAGATCTAGCGAAAACACAAAATAAAGAAAAGATGCAGCAAGGTATTTTTGGGTTTTTGGAATAACATATCTAAGAATAATATGATAAAAGATAGACCCGGGGGGCCGTAGATTTCACTAGTGGCTTCTCTCGATAAAATAGCATATGGTGGGTAAACAAATTACTGTTGGGCAATTGATAGAAGAGCAAATACTTATGACAATATCCAAGGCAATGATCATGTATATAGGCATCACTGATACGTCCATTTTGCATCATGCTTTTATATCAATATTTATTGCATTATGGGCTGTTATTACACATTATATCTCAATACTTATGGCTATTCTCTATTATTTTACAAGGTTTACCATGAAGAGGGGGAATGCCGACAGCTGGAATTCTGGCTGGAAAAGGAGCAAATGTTGGAAACCTATTCTGCACAACTCCAAAAATCCTGAAACTCCACGAAACAACTTTTTGGATTTTCTAAGAATTTATGTGCAAAAGAAATAGGCCAGGGGGCCCACAGCCTGTCCAGGAGACAGGGGGCGCACCCCCTGTAGGGCGCGGCCCCCTATCTCCTGGGCCCCCTGGTGGGCTTCTGGCGTCCATCTTCGGCTATATGAAGGGTTTTGTCATGGAAAAAATCATGGGCAAGCTTACGGGACGAAACTCCGCTGCCACGAGGTGGAACCTTGGCGGAATCAATCTAGGGCTCTGGCAGAGCTGTTCTGCCAGGGACACTTCCCTCCGGGAGGGGGAAATCGTCACCAACGTCATCACCAACGATCCTCTCATCGAGAGGGGGTCAATCTCCATCAACATCTTCACCAGCACCATCTCCTCTCAAAACTCTAGTTCATCTCTTGTATCCAATCTTGTATCAAAACCACAAATTGGTACCTGTGGGTTGCTAGTAGTGTTGATTACTCCTTGTAGTTGATGCTATTTGGTTTACTTGGTGAAAGATCATATGTTCAGATCCTTTATGCATATTATTACTCCTCTGATTATGAACATGGATATGCTTTGTGAGTAGTTACATTTGTTCCTGAGGACATGGGCGAAGTCTTTCTATTAGTAGTCATGTGAATTTGGTATTCATTCGATATTTTGATGAGATGTATGTTGTCTTTCCTCTAGTGGTGTTATGTGAACGTCGACTACATGAAACTTCACCATTATTTGGGCCTAGAGGAAGGCATAGGGAAGTAATAAGTAGATGATGGGTTGCTAGAGTGACAGAAGCTTAAACCCTAGTTTATGCGTTGCTTTGTTAGGGGTTGATATGGACCCATATGTTTAATGCTGTGGTTAGGTTTACCTTAATACTCCTCTTTGTAGTTGCGGATGCTTGCAATAGGGGAGTGGGATGCTTGTCCATGTTAGGGCAGTACCCAAGTGCCGGTCCACCCACATATCAAATTATCAAAGTGCCGAACGCGAATCTTACGAACGTGATGAAAACTAGCTTGACGATAATTCCCAATGTGTCCTCGGGAGCTCCTTCTTCATTATTAGAATTTGTCCAGGCTTATCCTTTTCTACATAAAGGATTGGGCCACCTTTCTACAATTTATTTACTTTATTTACTTTTGCTCGTTACCATTTATCTTATCACAAAACTATCTATCACCTACTATTTCAGTGCTTGCAGAGAAAACCTTACTGAAAACCGCTTATAATTTCCTTCTGCTCCTCGTTGGGTTCGATACTCTTACTTATCGAAAGGACTACGATAGATCCCGTATACTTGTGGGTCATCAAGACTCTTTTCTGGCACCATTGCAGGGAGCGTAGCGCTCTTGGTGAGTGGAACTTGGTAAGGAAACATTTATATAGTGTGCTGAATTTTTCTGTTACTTGTCACTATGGAAACTAATCCTTTGAGGGGCTTGTTTGGGGTATCTTTACCCCAACCAGAAGAGCAAAGAGATGCTCCTCAACCTACTGAACTTTATGAAAATATTCACTTTGAGATTCCTTCGGGTATGATAGAAAAACTGCTAGCTAATCCTTTTGCAGGAGACGGAACATTGCATCCCGACTTACACCTTATCTTTTTGGATGAAGTTTGTGGATTATTTAAGCTTGCAGGTATTCCCGATGATGTTGTCAAAAGGAAGGTCTTCCCTTTATCCTTGAAGGGAGATGCAATGACATGGTATAGGCTATGTGATGATACGAGATCTTGGAATTATAAGCGATTGAAGTTGGAATTTCACCAGAAGTTCTATCCTATGCATCTTGTTCATCGTGATCGTAATTACATATATAATTTCTGGCCTCGTGAAGAAGAAAGCATCACTCAAGCTTGGGGGAGGCTTAAGTCAATGTTGTATTCATGCCCCAATCATGAACTCTCTCGGGAAATGATTATTCAGAATTTTTATGCTCAGCTTTCTCTTGATAACCGCAACTTGCTCGATACTTCCTGTTGAAAGTGCTAGTTATCGACTAGAGGGGGGGGGGTGGTGAATAGGCGATTTTTATCAAAGTCTTCAAAACGTGGAAGTTTTGAAGACAAACAATAGAAATGACTTAATTGATATGCAGCGGAAGATAAACTACAACAAGCAAGCCATAGTCAAGTATGCAATAGCGTTAACATACGAAGACTAATAGTAGCTAGGTAGTAGGATCAGGATGGAAGATAGTATGAAGCCAATCAACAATAGTAGTCAAGCAATGAAGTCAATCAGATAAGACAGATAAGTAATGACTTCATGAATACAAACTCAAAGTAAAGGAGGGAAGAGATAGAACCAGTCACTTGTTGAAGACACATGATTTGTTGGACCAGTTCCAATTGCTGTGACAACTGTACGTCTGGTTAGGGAGGCTGAGATTCAACTCAGAAGACCATGTCTTCACCTTATTCCCCTTGAGCTAAGGTCACTTAGTCCTCGCCCAATCACTCTGGTAAGTCTTCAAGGTAGACTTCCAAACCTTCACAGACTTCATTCACCCGACAATCCACAATGACTCTTGGATGCTCAGAACACGACGCCTAACCAGCTGGAGGATACACAGTCCTCAAGTGTAATAAGTCTTCAGGTCACACAGACAGAAAGACTTCAGTGATGCCTAACACTCTTTGGCTCTGGGTGTTTGGGCTTTGTTCTCGCAAGGATTTCTCTCTCTCAAATGCTTCGAGGTGGGTTGCTCTCAAACGACAAAAGCCGTATACTAACTCTGAGCAGCCACCAATTTATGGTGTAGGGGATGGGCTATTTATAGCCACTAGGCAACCCGACCTGATTTGTCCAAAATGACCCTGGGTCACTAAGGAAGTGACACGTGTTCCAACGGTCAGATTTCAAACACATGCGGCAACTTTACTTGGGCTACAAGCAAAGCTAACTCATCCAGCTCTGGATAAGGTTTGCTCTCATTGTCTTCGCTCGAAGACATAGGATTTGAGTTGAGCATCACTTCAGTCACTCTGACTTAGTTCACTTGGACCCCACTTAACAGTACGGTGGTTCCTATGACTCAACAAAGAAGAAAAGGAAGCAACGAATCCACATAGTCTTCACGCTCCATAGTCTTCACGCAATGTCTTCTCATGTCATAGTCTTCAATATGAATATCTTCTCATACCACCATTGTCTTCAATGTCTTAATACATTTTTAGGGGTCATCTCTGGTAGGTAAACCGAATCAATGAGGGACACTACCTGTGTTATCCTGCAATTCTCACAAACGCATTAGTCCCTCAACCAACTTTGTCGTCAATACTCCAAAACCAACTAGGGGTGGCACTAGATGCACTTACAATCTCCCCCTTTTTGGTGATTGATGACAAACTGGTTGAAGTTTTCAATGGGGATAAATATGTGAAATTGTAAGGATAGGAAATAGTCTTCATAAGTTGCAAGGGCTCCCCCTGAAGATGTGCATATAAGTAATTTTGCTTTTGTAATGCAAATGCACATGGCAGGTTGTACTTGTGGAGATCCACTTCAACTTATGAAGATAATTCATCATGCATGAAATGATATAGCTTATAGGATGACATGCATAATGAAAAATGGACGTCTGCAGGATGATCTAAGTGCGGAAGTTATCATCGCACATGCGGAATTTATCATCGCATCACAGTAAAGCAAACAAGTAGAAGACAACCATCAAGTTTAGGTGTTACAACTCAAAGAACCAAATGTTTTCAAAAAGGCAAGAGTTGTAAGCACGCAGCAAAATATAATGCAACCGCCCATATGAACCCGCTTGAAGACTATCAACTCATACGCTTCTCCCCCTTTTGTCAGTAAGGACCAAAAAGGTTTGAAGACATAGAGCATCTACTCGTCAACATGAGTAGGTGAAGCAGCAGGGTTGTCGTCGTTGGGTGGCGGTGCAGATGAACTTGGTGTAGTGTCGATGCGTGCAGAGGTAGGAGGTGGTGAAGTAGCATCATCTGCATCATCGATCACTCTGGCATTTACCGTTGCCGCGGAGGAAGAATATTCAGAATCTTCAAGAGATGGAGTACGACGTAGGACAGCAGTCCGTGGAGGAGTGGAGTCAAACTGGAATCTTTCATTGAAGCCATCGTCTTGAAGATCAGCTTCAGCACTGAGCAGGGTCAAACTCTTCCATGATCACCGGCAAGTTTCATGAGCAACAAAGGCATTATTGGTGGCAAGGTTGCGCGATTGACATCCACCAAGAGGCTTTGCATCTGTCTCTTGAGCCAGAAATGATGCTTATCCTGTTTCTGATGAAGGGCCACAAGAAGTTCTCGGTCATTGAGAATGCGAGAACGCTTCCGAGGCCTTTGGGCAATGGTGCTTTCAGTGGCTTCAGTAGGTGCTCGATGAGGCAGACGAGTATTTCCAGCCAAAGGATAGATTCGTGTCGCTGCTTGAACTCCTTCAATAGGCTGAGTGAAGCTTTGGTGCTCGACATTATGAAGACAAAGAGGCTTCTTGGCAGGTTCAGGGTATATAGCTTCAACTGACATATCAACCTCTGGTAGAAAAATCACATGATTGCGAGCAGATGGTTGATAGTTAACAGATGAGTGTCGCTTGATGAGGCGCATGACCCATGGAGCATAAAACTTCAGACCAAATAGGTCAGAGCCGGAAGCAGCAAGTTGCCTGATGAAGAAGTCTTGCACATTGAAGCTGATGCCATTGAGAATGTAGAAGACCAAAGTCTTCATAGCTCCTTCAAGCTTTGCCGCTGATGAATGTCCTTTGATAGACCATAGAGTTCGCCTAATGATGTGATATATGGTGCGTGGCAGATACTCAAGGTCTTCAACAAAGAACTCTGTTGGATATTCAGCATCACGTGGCAAAGGCTTCATCATGCTCAACATCTGACTCATATTGGGTTCAGGCTTATGGAAGATGCTTTCCAAAGCATTGCGGTGATTTTGACAACCAGGTTCATAGAGTTCTCCTGGAGTGGATATGCCTGTAAGCTCGATGATATCCATAGCTTTGGCTTCATGATGAACATTTCCGGTCATCCACTCGAGAACCCATGTCTTCGTATCTCTGTTGTAGCCGCGAATGTGTAGAGTAGCATAGAATTGAAGCAATAGCTCTTCATTCCAGTGTTCTTTATCTGTGACAAAACTGAGCAGCCCAGCATCACGAAAGCAGTCAAGTGCTTCTTCTAAGCAGGGCAGTCCAGTAATGGCTTCAGTGTCGAGGCGCATATGAGGGAAAATGCGCCCTTGATCATACAGAACATAGGAGTAATAGCTTCTCTGCTGATGACTCCAGAACCGATCTGATGATATTCTTGGCTTCATGTAGGGGTTCTTCGAGCTATCAAAGAATGTGTTGTGGCTCTTGAAGCCATTTGCATTGAAAGACCCGACAGCGGTGGCAGTACCAGGAAACCTTGGCAGTCTTGGCTTGGGCTTCTGGACCTGAGGCCTACACTCAGTGTGATAGTCAAATTGAGGACCAGAGACATTAGGCGAAGGGACCAGAACGGGCCATCTTACTGTGATGAGCTCGCCATGGTTGTATGCTTGCTCAATTGTATAGGGCCTTGGGGGCGGAACAGGGGCAGTGGCAGCAGCTAAGGCTTCAGGCTGCACAACAAGTGCTTCAGGAGCAGTTGCCTCATTAGCTTCAGGTGTAGTGGCCTCATTAGCTTCAGGCACACTAGTTGGTTCAAACTCCACATTAGCGTCAGCCATGACAACGTCATTGGCTTCACTTGCGTTGTTTTTGGCAGCTTCAGGATTTTCAACCTCCACTTGAGGAGCTGGAGGGTCAGGCACAGACACGTTCACTTCATGAACTGTTTCTTCAGGCATGGGGGGAGTAGAGACACGCTCTTCTTGACATTCTTCATTGGCTGATGCAGCCGGATTGTCTTCAGCAGCTTGTGCTTCAGACACAGAGACATTCACAGTTGGAGTGGCTTCAGAGAACACTTGACGTGCAACAGGTTGACGGTGCACTTCTCCTTCTGGAACGCTCGGAAGAGGGACTTGAGGCCTTGGTCCTTTGCGAAGCCTTTGTAGTACAGGCGACGCCATTGGAGATGGAGTGGGCAGGTCCTCATCCTCTTCAATTTGTACGGATGGTATGGTTTGTTGCTGTTGGGGAGTACTGGGGGAGTCTTGTTGCTGTGGGTGATCAGCCCACGATGCATCCTGAGCAATTGACGTTAGAGGACGACCAATGCTGATGTTTTCGATGTTCATACGAACAGGCGATGATACCACATTATATTCGATCTGAGGAAGAACTTCATCATCTTCAACATTGTCATCATGACCAATGTCTTCAGCAGTGGTGGGTTCAGCTGCTGGTATATCTTCAGCTTTAGGAGCCTCTGTGGAAGCAGGCTCAT
This sequence comes from Triticum dicoccoides, assembly GCF_002162155.2. NCBI lineage: Eukaryota > Viridiplantae > Streptophyta > Magnoliopsida > Poales > Poaceae > Triticum > Triticum dicoccoides. Next base: position 178,784,937 of record NC_041387.1, on the reverse strand, counting down.
GAACAGTCATGCGAAGTTCTTGGGATGCAGATGCAGGACGAACCACTGAGATGGGTTCAACAACAAGGGGCTCTGTGGGAGCAGCCCGACTCTTCTTGGTCTTGCGCTTCTTCTTGGAGGGAGCAGCATCAGAGGCTTCGGTGTTCTTCCTCTTTCTGGCTTCAACCTCGGCAGCTCGCGTCTTCTTCTGTTCAGAAGCGGTTGTGGTGACCTTTGGCTTTGAGCCAGTCATGCTACTTGGGAAGATAATGCGAGGGGCTTCTTGGCTTGAGGGTGCAGGCTGGTCAGCAGGAAGCTTCTTCTTTTTCTTTGCAGCCATCCTGGGGTCAATGCCAGGACGGCCAAGTGACTTTCGCTTCTCAGCCTCATTGTAGGCAAGCACACACTTATCAGCCAAATTCTTCATACGCTCGCGAGAGCCTTGAGCTTCTTGGCGCTTCTTCAGAAAAGCTTCTTTAAGCTCATGCAACATGACTTTGAAGTTTCAGACATCTTGAACACTTAGCTTGGCCACATGCTTCTTGAATTGAGCCTTCTCATAATCAATCTTGTTCTTGAGCTCAACGATTCATTGAGCGAGAGCCAGCTCAGAAGCAATGGCACCATTGAAGGCGACACTGAGGCCAATGGGAAGCTGTAAATCTTCAAAGCTGACATTGGGGGTGTCGAACCACTCATCAATGAAATTGTGGATGATGGCCACATCAAAGAGAGGCAAGTTGTTGAAGATTTCTGCTTCTTCCTTGCTCTTTATCAGCTGCTCAAGAGCATCATCAGCAAGATCTTCATCACTTGACAGATCAATGGGTTCTTCACGCAGAATGGCGGCATGAGTCAAGGCTTGATCAGTATGCCTGACAAGTTGCTTTTTCTTCTCTGTCTTCTTGGAGATACGGGATTGATCTTCAGACTGCACACTGGCTTCAGGAGGTGCAGTGGCCAGAGGCTTTGCGCGTAAAGCTTTTGGAGGTGCTGATTTAGAAGCCTTTAGCTTCTTTTGCTTCTGTGGCTTCGAAGGAGGAGCTGGGGCTTCATCAGAATCAGCTTCATTGTCAGAATGATCCACTTTGGCACCTTGTACCAAGATGTAGGAGATGAGGCCATCAAGGTTTGCAAAGGGTCCAATTCTGTTTTCTTCAGCTTCACGTGTGCCATCATCATGGGGAGCAGAGGGACCAGGATTGAAGTCTAATCCCCGTGACTTCTTGTTTTCCTTTGCTGAAGCCTTAGCAAACTGGAAGTTGCGCTTGAAGAGATTGTCGTCACGACACCAGAGCAATGATGATGGGTCGACTTCTTCAGGCTGTGGCCCACGGACCATGCAAGGATAGAATTCTTGCGCAATGGCTTCAGCTTTGTTCTTGGGGGGAAGGCCTCGATAGAGAATATCACCCCAAGGACTCTTGATAGCATTTTTCTCTGCGTACTCCTGGGTGACAAACTTGTACTTGTACCACTGTTCAGCCCAATAGCGTCGAATCCATTGGATTCGAGTCTTGCGCTGATTGTAATCTTCTTCAGGATCTGTTTTATACATTTCTGCCAGATCCTCAGGTAGATCCTTTGAAGTTCCCCCACGACGCTGTCTGCCACCCTTCCTAACAGATTTCTCCGTAGCCATGAACTTCAAACTGAAGGGTTTCAATATGTTCAAAGGCTTCAATGGCTTTCGCTTGCTGGTCAGACAGGAACTGGCTTCAGGAGAATTGATATGATGCTGTAAGTATTCTGCAAACGAATGCAGACTATGAGAACCAAGGGATTCTCCCACGGACATGTACCTGTGACAGCATTAGATATGCGAGGGAAGGGGAAGAGGTCATATGCATTCTCAGAAGATTTTGAAGATAAATCAGTTTGAAGACATTGACCTCATGATGCGAAGACATTCACTTATATGTGGTGAGTTGGTTCCAGATTTGTACCAATCCGTGAATAAGTACAAGTGAGGAATCAAACTAGATAGGAAATCTAAGTGAATAGACTAGGCATTATGAGATGCAGACAGAATAGATCTAACATTGAGTAGGTAGAAACCACTTTCGGTAAGTAGGATGAATCTATGAAGATCAAAAAGGTGGTAAAAATAGAGTTATAATTACCGCACGACGAACTGCTAGATGGGAAGAATGAGAGACCGAGCAATTCAGCCCACCGTGCCCTAACCTGGCGATGGAGGACACCTACGGCGACGGCGGAGAGGACGATGTCCGCGGCCGGTGTGAGGACAGCGTCAGAGAAGTCGCGGCAGCTAAGCGCTTCATCGCCGGCGTCGTCGCGAGCTAGCGGTGGCGCTAGGGTTTTGACGGAGATGGAGAGGTGGAAGAAGGATTTCTTTACCGCAGGGGACAATTATTTATAAGTAGGTGAGAGACACAACGCAATTACGCTGGTGCCCCTGGCGGTTCACATCTGAGGGGTACATGGCAAGCATGCAACATACTTAGGATTGTCCCACGTTCCCACGCCCGCCAGGCATGTCGGAGAGTTGTTCCGGCTTCACCGGATTTCAACAATAAAGATAAGTCATTTAAACCCAATTTAATGTTTGTCTCTTTGCCTTCTTCTGACTAGGACGCAGAGAAGACATTCGACAGTTTCAATAGAATGCATATGATTTGGACAGATAGAGTTTGAGATAGGAAGCATAGAGAGGTTAGGGTCCGATCACATTCACTTAGTTCAAAAGATTCAACTTGAAGACATAGCTATAAGTGAACACTGTAGAGGACAGAACGCTAGTATATATATATATATGCAATCAACTTATCATAGTGCAGAAAATCATGAAGATAAATTGAAACTGAAGACAAACCAAATGCAAAGTCTTTGCAAAAGTAACGCCATGAGTGAAACACTTCAAACAGAGAAATTTGGTGGTGGCGTTACCCACCGTATAGGAAGTATTAGACCCAGACACGACGCACAATTATCGTGGCGCTCCGAAGTCAAATTCCATGTTAATGTATTCACACTCAGAGTGTAAATCTTCATTGATTGAAGATATACATTACTTTGTGTGTTGCACATCTAAGTCATCAACATGCATAAGTGTTAGGATGTGTGCCTGATCATAGGATATTCGAGGATTCCAAGATATTTAGCTCACACCGTAACTTGCAAAACCTTCTCTCATCCAAGGGCTTTGTGAAGATATCTGCCAGTTGCTCTTCAGTGTTGACGTGCATGATATCTATATCTTTCTTCATAACATGATCTCTGAGAAAGTGATGACGTATTTCAATGTGCTTTGTCTTCGAGTGCTGGACTGGATTGTTGGCTATCTTGATGGCACTTTCGTTGTCGCAGAAGAGAGGTACTTGTTTCAGGTTGATGCCATAATCCTTGAGAGTTTGCTTCATCCATAGAAGCTGAGCACAACAGGATCCAGCAGCAATGTATTCAGATTCAGCAGTTGAGAGTGATACACAGTTCTGCTTCTTTGAAGACCAACAGACAAGTGATCGACCAAGAAAATGACATGTGCTTGATGTAGACTTGCGATCCACCTTGTTACCAGCATAATCAGCATCCGAGAATCCAACCAAATCAAGTTTTGAGCCCTTGGGATACCATAATCCGAGTGTTGGGGTGTAAGCCAAATATCGAAGAATTCGCTTCACAGCTAAGTGATGCGATTCCTTTAGTGCCGCTTGGAATCGAGCACACATGCAAACACTAAGCATAATATCTGGCCTAGATGCACATAAATAAAGAAAAGAACCAATCATGGAGCGGTATACCTTTTGATGGAACTCTTTACCATTGTCGTCGGGACCAAGATGGTGTTTGGCTGGCATTGGCGTCGTGTAGCCTTTGCAGTCTTCCATTCCAAACTTCTTCAGAAAATCTTTGAGGTATTTTTCTTGAGATATGAAGATGCCATTTCATTGCTGACGAATTTGAAGACCAAGGAGGAACTTTAGCTCACCCATCATGGACATTTGATATTGCTCTTGCATCATGTACCCAAACTCATCACTGTACTTCTGGTTGGTGCAGCCAAAAATTATGTCATCCACATATATTTGGCACACAAACAGTTCACCATCATATGTCTTCCTGAAGAGTGTGGGATCGAGGGATCCAGGTTTGAATCCTTTGCTCTTCAGGAAGTCTTTGATTGTATCATACCAGGCACGAGGAGCTTGTTTGAGGCCATACAGTGCTTTGTTCAGCTTGTATACCATATCAGGATGTTTTGGATCTTCAAAGCCAGGTGGTTGAGCGACATATACTTCTTCTTCAATCTTGCCATTGAGAAATGCACTCTTCACATCCATTTGATATAGCAAGATGTTGTGACGATTAGCATAGGCTATCAGTATGCGAATAGCTTCAAGCCTAGCAACAGGAGCAAATGTTTCATCGAAGTCAATTCCTTCAACTTGAGTATATCCTTGAGCCACAAGACGTGCTTTGTTTCTGACGACTTGACCATGCTCATCTTGCTTGTTGTGATATATCCATTTTGTTCCTATAATGTTATGCTTGCGAGGGTCAGGTGGCTTGACAAGTTCCCAAACATTATTTAGCTTGAACTGTTGAAGTTCTTCTTGCATGGCTTGAATCCATTCAGGTTCCATAAAAGCTTCAGCAACTTTCTTGGGTTCTGATATTGACACAAATGAAAAGTGCCCACAGAAGTTTGCTAACTGTGTTGCTCTTGAGCGAGTAAGCGGACCAGGCGCATTGATGCTGTCAATTATCTTCTCAATTTGTACTTCATTTGCAACACGAGGATGAACTGGACGAAGACCTTGTTCATGCTGACCATTGTCATCATTGGAAGTATTGTCTTCAGTCTGAGCATTGTCTTCAGGGTTTGGTGCAGAAATGATAAGTTCCTCTTCAGGCTGTGCTTCAGAGGGCATGATCTCACCAATTCCCATCAGCTTGATAGATTCACTGGAAGGAGCTTCATTAAGTGTGCTTGGCAGGAGCTCTCGTTGTGAACCATTGGTTTCATCAAATCGCACATCCACTATTTCAACGATTTTGTAGTGGAAGAGGTTGAAGACTCTGTAAGAGTGCGAATCCTTTCCATAGCCAAGCATGAAGCCTTCGTGAGCTTTGGGTTCAAATTTTGACTTGTGATGGGGATCCTTGATCCAACATCTAGCTCCAAAGACTCTGAAGTAACTGACATTTGGCTTCTTGCCAGTAAGGAGTGTTGGGGAACGTAGTAATTTCAAAATTTTTCCTACGCACACGCAAGATCATGGTGATGATATAGCAACGAGGGGAGAGTGTTGTCTACGTACCCTTGTAGACCGAAGCGGAAGCGTTGACGCAACATAGAGGAAGTAGTCGTACGTCCTCCGGTTCAACCGATCCAAGTATCGTTACTCCGGCACCTCCGAGTTCTTGACACGCGTACAGCTCGATGACGCACCTTCGATCTCCGATCTAGCAGAGGCGCCGAGGGGGAGTTCCGTCATCACGACGGCGTGGTGACGATCTTGATGTTCTCCTGTTGCAGGGCTTCGCCTAAGCACCGCTACAATATGACCGAGGTGTAATATCGTGGAGGGGGGCACCGCACACGGCTAAGGAACGATCAATGATCAACTTGTGTGTTCTAGGGTGCCCCCCTACCCCCGTATATAAAGGAGGGAGGGAGGAGGTGGCTGGCCCTAGGGGGGGCGCGCCATGAGGAGGGGGAAACCTACTCCAAGTAGGTTTCCCTCTCTTTTCCTTATCTTATTTGGATGGGGAAGGAAAGAGTACTAGTATTAGGAAGTAGTACTAGTAGTAGTAATAGGAAGAGGGGGAAGGAGAAAGGAAAGGGGG
>NC_041387.1:178770202-178777926 GCF_002162155.2 Triticum dicoccoides | reverse complement strand
TAATAAACATTTATCATGATATGAGGAAATAAATAATAACTTTATTATTGCCTCTAGGGCATATTTCCTTCAGTCTCCCACTTGCACTAGAGTCAATAATCTAGATTACATAGTAATGATTCTAACACCCATGGAGTCTTGGTGCTGATCATGTTTTGCTCGTGAGAGAGGCTTAGTCAACGGGTCTGCAACATTCAGATCCGTATGTATCTTGCAAATCTCTATGTCTCCCACTTGGACTTGGTCCCGAATGGAATTGAAGCGTCTCTTGATGTGCTTGGTCCTCTTGTGAAATCTGGATTCCTTTGCCAAGGCAATTGCACCAGTATTGTCACAGAAGATCTTTATTGGTCCCGATGCACTAGGTATGACACCTAGATCGGAAATGAACTCCTTCATCCAGACTCCTTCATTTGCTGCTTCAGAAGCAGCTATGTACTCCGCTTCACATGTAGATCCTGCCACGACGCTTTGTTTAGAACTGCACCAACTTACAGCTCCACCGTTTAATAAAAACACGTATCCGGTCTGCGATTTAGAATCGTCCGGATCAGTGTCAAAGCTTGCATCGACGTAACCATTTACGACTAGCTCTTTGTCACCTCCATATACGAGAAACATATCCTTAGTCCTTTTCAGGTATTTCAGGATGTTCTTGACCGCTGTCCAGTGATCCACTCCTGGATTACTTTGGTACCTACCTGCCAAGCTTATTGCTAAGCATACGTCAGGTCTGGTACACAGCATTGCATACATGATAGAGCCTATGGCTTAAGCATAGGGAACATCTTTCATTTTCTCTCTATCTTCTGCTGTGGTCGGGCATTGAGTTTGACTCAACTTCACACCTTGTAGCACAGGCAAGAATCCTTTCTTTGCCTGATCCATTTTGAACTTTTTCAAAATTTTGTCAAGGTATGTACTTTGTGAAAGTCCTATTAAGCGTCTTGATCTATCTCTATAGATCTCGATGCCCAATATGTAAGCAGCTTCACCGAGGTCTTTCATAAAAAAAACTTTTATTCAAGTATCCCTTTATGCTATCCAGAAATTCTATATCATTTCCAATTAATAATATGTCATCAACATATAAAACTAGAAATGTTACAGAGCTCCCACTCACTTTCTTGTAAATACAGGCTTCTCCAAAAGTCTGTATAAAACCATATGCTTTGATCACACTATCAAAACGTTTATTCCAACTCCGAGATGCTTGCACCAGTCCATAAATGGAACGTTGGAGCTTGCACACTTTGTCAGCACCTTTTGGATCAACAAAACCTTCAGGTTGCATCATATACAACTCTTCTTCTAGAAATCCATTCAAGAATGCAGTCTTGACATCCATTTGCCAAATTTCATAATCATGAAATGCAGCAATAGCCAACATGATTCGGACAGACTTAAGCATCGCTATGGGTGAGAAAGTCTCATCGTAGTCAACCCCTTGAACTTGTCGAAAACCTTTTGCAACAAGTCGAGCTTTGTAGACAGTAACATTACCATCAGCGTCAGTCTTCTTCTTAAAGATCCATTTATTCTCAATGGCTTGCCGATCATCGGGCAAGTCAACCAAAGTCCATACTTTGTTTTCATACATGGATCCTATCTCAGATTTCATGGCCTCTAGCCATTTTGCGGAATCTGGGCTCATCATCGCTTCCTCATAGTTCGTAGGTTCATCATGGTCTAGTAACATGACTTCCAAAATAGGATTTCCGTACCACTCTGGTGCGGATCTTACTCTGGTAGACCTACGAGGTTCAGTAGAAACTTGATCTGAAGTTTCATGATCAATATCATTAGCTTCCTCACTAATTGGTGTAGTTGTCACAGGAACCGGTTCTTGTGATGAACTACTTTCCAATAAGGGAGTAGATACAGTTATCTCATCAAGTTCTACTTTCCTCCCACTCACTTCTTTCGAGAGAAACTCCTTCTCTAGAAAGGATCCGATTTTAGCAACGAAAATCTTGCCTTCAGATCTGTGATAGAAGGTGTACCCAATTGTCTCCTTTGGGTATCCTATGAAGACACATTTCTCCGATTTGGGTTCGAGCTTATCTGGTTGAAGTTTCTTCACATAAGCATCGCAGCCCCAAACTTTGAGAAACGACAACTTTGGTTTCTTGCCAAACCACAGTTCATAAGGCGTCGTCTCAACGGATTTTGATGGTGCCCTATTTAACGTGAATGCGGCCGTCTCTAAAGCATAACCCCAAAACGATAGCGGTAAATCAGTAAGAGACATCATAGATCGCACCATATCAAGTAAAGTACGATTGCGACGTTCGGAGACACCATTTCGCTGTGGTGTTCCAGGTGGCGTGAGTTGCGAAACTATTCCACATTGTTTCAAATGTAAACCAAACTCGTAACTCAAATATTCTCCTCCACGATCAGATCGTAGAAACTTTATTTTCTTGTTACGATGATTTTCTACTTCACTCTGAAATTCTTTGAACTTTTCAAATGTTTCAGACTTGTGCTTCATCAAGTAGATATACCCATATCTGCTCAAATCATCTGTGAAGGTGAGGAAATAACGATATCCACCACGAGCCTCAACATTCATCGGACCACATACATCTGTATGTATGATTTCCAACAAATCTGTTGCTCTCTCCATAGATCCGGAGAACGGTGTTTTGGTCATCTTGCCCATGAGGCATGGTTCGCAAGTACCAAGTGATTCATAATCAAGTGATTCCAGAAGTCCATCAGTATGGAGTTTCTTCATGCGTTTTACACCGATATGACCTAAACGGCAGTGCCACAAATATGTTGCACTATCATTATCAACTCTGCATCTTTTGGCTTCAACATTATGAATATGTGTATCACTACTATCGAGATTTAATAAAAATAGACCACTCTTCAAGGGTGCATGACCATAAAAGATATTACTCATATAAATAGAACAACCATTATTCTCTGATTTAAATGAATAACCGTCTCGCATCAAACAAGATCCAGATATAATGTTCATGCTCAACGCAGGCACCAAATAACAATTATTCAGGTCTAAAACTAATCCCGATGGTAGATGTAGAGGTAGCGTGCCGACCGCGATCACATCGACTTTGGAACCATTTCCCACGCGCATCGTCACCTCGTCCTTAGCTAATCTACGCTTAATCCGTAGTCCCTGTTTCGAGTTGCAAATGTTAGCAGCAGAACCAGTATCAAATACCCAGCTGCTACTACGAGCATTAGTAAGGTACACATCAATAACATGTATATCACATATACCTTTGTTCACTTTGCCATCCTTCTTATCCGCCAAATACTTGGGGCAGTTCCGCTTCCAGTGTCCAGTCTGCTTGCAGTAGAAGCACTCAGTTTCAGGCTTAGGTCCAGACTTGGGTTTCTTCACTTGAGCAGCAACTTGTTTGCCGTTCATTTTGAAGTTCCCCTTCTTCTTCCCTTTGCCCCTTTTCTTGAAACCAGTGGTCTTGTTGACCATCAACACTTGATGCTCCTTTTTGATTTCTACCTCCGCGGCTTTCAGCATCGCGAAGAGCTCGGGAATAGTCTTGTTCATCCCTTGCATATTATAGTTCATCACAAAGCTCTTGTAGCTTGGTGGCAGTGATTGGAGAATTCTGTCAATGACGCTATCATCCGGAAGATTAACTCCCAGTTGAATCAAGTGATTATTATACCCAGACATTTTGAGTATATGCTCACTGACAGAACTGTTCTCCTCCATCTTGCAGCTGTAGAACTTATTGGAGACTTCATATCTCTCAATCCGGGCATTTGCTTGAAATATTAACTTCAACTCCTAGAACATCTCATATGCCCCATGACGTTCAAAACGTCGTTGAAGACCCGGTTCTAAGCCGTAAAGCATGGCACACTGAACTATAGAGTAGTCATCAGCTTTGCTCTGCCAGACGTTCTTAACGTCGTCAGTTGCATCAGCAGCAGGCCTGGCACCCAGCGGTGCTTCCAGGACGTAACTCTTCTGTGCAGCAATGAGGATAATCCTCAGGTTACAGACCCAGTCCGTGTAATTGCTACCATCATCTTTCAATTTTGTTTTCTCAAGGAACGCATTAAAATTCAACGGAACAACAGCACGAGCCATCTATCTACAAACAAACATAGATAAGCAAAATACTATCAGGTACTAAGTTCATGATAAATTTAAGTTCAATTAATCATATTACTAAAGAACTCCCACTTAGACAGACATCTCTCTAGTCATCTAAGTGATTACGTGATCCAAATCAACTAAACCATGTCCGATCATCACGTGAGATGGAGTAGTTTGAATGGTGAACATCTCTATGTTGATCATATCTACTATATGATTCACGCTCGACCTTTCGGTCCCCGTGTTCTGAGGCCATATCTGTATATGCTAGGCTCGTCAAGTATAACCTGAGTATTCTGCGTGTGCAACTGTTTTGCACCCGTTGTATTTGAACGTAGAGCCTATCACACCCGATCATCACGTGGTGTCTCAGCACGAAGAACTTTCGCAACGGTGCATACTCAGGGAGAACACTTCTTGATAATTAGTGAGAGATCATCTTAAAATGCTACCGTCAAACAAAGCAAGATAAGATGCATAAAGGATAAACATCACATGCAATCAATATAAGTGATATGATATGGCCATCATCATCTTGTGCTTGTGATCTCCATCTTCGAAGCACCGTCGTGATCACCATCGTCACCGGCGCGACACCTTGATCTCCATCGTAGCATCGTTGTCGTTACGCCATCTATTGCTTCTACGACTATCGCTACCGCTTAGTGATAAAGTAAAGCAATTACAGGGCGTTTGCATTTCATACAATAAAGCGACAACCATATGGCTCCTGCCAGTTGCCGATAACTTCGGTTACAAAACATGATCATCTCATACAATAAAATATAGCATCATGTCTTGGCCATATCACATCACAACATGCCCTGCAAAAACAAGTTAGACGTCCTCTACTTTGTTGTTGCAAATTTTACGTGGCTGCTACGGGCTTAAGCAAGAACCAATCTCACCTACGCATCAAAACCACAACGATAGTTTGTCAAATAGACTCCGTTTTAACCTTCACAAGGACCGGGCGTAGCCACACTCGGTTCAACTGAAGTGAGAGAGACAGACACCCGCCAACCGCCTTTAAGCACGAGTGCTCGTAACGGTGAAACCAGTCTCGCGTAAGCGTACGCGTAATGTCGGTCCGGGCCGCTTCATCTCACAATACCGCTGAACCAAAGTATGACATGCTGGTAGGCAGTATGACTTATATCGTCCACAACTCACTTGTGTTCTACTCGTGCATATAACATCAACGCATAAAACCTAGGCTCGGATGCCACTGTTGGGGAACGTAGTAATTTCAAAAAATTTCCTACGCACACGCAAGATCATGGTGATGATATAGCAACGAGGGGAGAGTGTTGTCTATGTACCCTTGTAGACCGAAGCGGAAGCGTTGACGCAACGTAGAGGAAGTAGTCGTACGTCCTCCGGTTCAACCGATCCAAGTACCGTTACTCCGGCACCTCCGAGTTCTTGACACGCGTACAGCTCGATGCCGCACCCTCGATCTCCGATCCAGCAGAGGCGCCGAGGGGGAGTTCCGTCAGCATGACGGCATGGTGACGATCTTGATGTTCTCCTGTTGCAGGGCTTCGCCTAAGCACCGCTACAATATGACCGAGGTGTAATATCGTGGAGGGGGGCACCGCACACGGCTAAGGAACGATCAATGATCAACTTGTGTGTTCTAGGGTACCCCCTACCCCTGTATATAAAGGAGGGAGGGAGGAGGTGGCTGGCCCTAGGGGGGGCGCGCCATGAGGAGGGGGAAACCTACTCCAAGTAGGTTTCCCTCTCTTTTCCTTATCTTATTTGGATGGGGAAGGAAAGAGTACTAGTATTAGGAAGTAGTACTAGTAGTAGTAATAGGAAGAGGGGGAAGGAGAAAGGAAAGGGGGGGCCGGCCCCCCTCCCCAATTCGGATTGGGCTTGGGGGGGCGCGCCCCCCTCCCTTGCTCCTTCTCTCTTCCTCCTACATGGGCCCAATAAGGCCCATATACCTCCCGGGGGGTTCCGGTAACCTCCCGGGGCTCCAAACTTCTCCGGAACCTTTCCGGTGTCCAAATATATCCGTCCAATATATCAATCTTTATGTCTCGACCATTTCGAGACTCCTCGTCATGTCCGTAATCATATCCGGGACTCCGAGCAACCTTCGGTACATCAAAATACATAAACTCATAATATAACTGCCATCGAAACCTTAAGCGTGCGGACCCTACGGTTCGAGAATGATGTAGACATGACTGAGACACATCTCTGGTCAATAACCAATAGCGGGACCTGGATGGCCATATTGGTTCCCACATATTCTATGAAGATCTTTATCGGTCAAACCGCATAACAACATACGTTGTTCCCTTTGTCATCGGTATGTTACTTGTCCGAGATTCGATCGTCGGTATCCAATACCTAGTTCAATCTCGTTATCGACAAGTCTCTTTACTCGTTCTGTAATACTTCATATTATAACTAACTCATTAGTTACATGCTTGCAAGGCTTAGGTGATGAGTATTGCCGAGAGGGCCCAGAGATACCTCTCCGACAATCGGAGTGACAAAACCTAATCTCGAATTATGCTAACTCAACATGTACCTTCGGAGACACCTGTAGTACTCCTTTATAATCACCCAGTTACGTTGTGACGTTTGGTAGTACCCAAAGTGTTCCTCCGGTAAACGGGAGTTACAAAATTCTCATAGTTACAGGAACATGTATAAGTCATGAAGGAAGCAATAGCAGAATACTAAACGATCAAGTGCTAAGCTAACGGGATGGGTCATGTCAATCACCTCATTCTCCTAATGATGTGATCCCATTAATCAAATGACAACACATGTCAATGGTTAGGAAACATAACCATCTTTGATTAATGAGCTAGTCAAGTAGAGGCATACTAGTGACTATATGTTTGTCTATGTATTCACACATGTATCATGTTTCCGGTTAATACAATTCTAGCATGAATAATAAACATTTATCATGATATGAGGAAATAAATAATAACTTTATTATTGCCTCTAGGGCATATTTCCTTCAAGGAGCTCATAGGATGTTTTGCCCAGAAGCTTATGGATGTAGACACGGTTGATGATGTGACAAGCTGTATCAATGGCTTCGGGCCAGAACTTTCTTGGTGTCTTGTACTCGTCAAGCATTGTTCAAGCCATCTCAATGAGGGTTCTGTTCTTGCGCTCTACAATGCCGTTTTGCTGATGTAACATCCCAAATTTTGGAATGTTAATATAATTAATTGAATTGTTTGTTTGTTTGCTTGAGTGAATTAAACTTGAGTGAAATTTGAACCTTTTCAAAAACTTTTGAATGAGAGGGAATAAAATGACTTTCCCCTTCTCCGGTAAATTCAAATTCATCCTATTAAAATCAATGAGAGAAGATGACATGACTTCTTCAACTATAAAGAATTTGAACGGAGTTTTGCAATTTAATTCTCTCAAATATTTGCACTTGCTTCTCTATTTTTCTTCCCCGAGAAATACCCCGAAAAATAAATTCTTGCAAGCAAGAAAGAGCGGAGGAAAATGACCCTCCAAAATCAGGGGCATTTTTGAAAATATTTGAGCCAAGAAAAACCAAAGTTTTTATTTAAAAAAATTATTTGCAAAAAGAAATAAAGCCTTTAGGGATTTTCTGAAAAACATTTTTTTT
>NC_041387.1:178763834-178768606 GCF_002162155.2 Triticum dicoccoides | reverse complement strand
TTTTATTGTGATCTTGCCGGTACATTCAATGTACTGACCTACACGGCTGCAACGTATCATGTTGCAGATATTTCCTCGACGAGTAAGAATTACGATACAGGGTTACGGTCTACACTCAACCTGCCGATGGCGTTGATGGGACTCCACACCCGTTTGATTGTTTCCGCTGAGTATTATGAGGTATATATCATTTTACGTTATTTATACATGTGATTGCACTTTGATATATACATTGATGTACTGTGTGTGCCAGCATACTGATCCAGGGATGGCACAGTAACACAGAGGCTTGACCGTCTGAGGTCGGGTCGCTACAGAAATGGTATCAGAGCACATGTTGACTGTAGGACGTGACCCTAGACATCGGAAAGCCCTAGGACAGGATATCTCAAAAACTCTATTTACAAAAAGACTCTTACTTCTCATCTCTTCTGACACTCTCACCTCAAATAGTTAGAATATACCCCTTTTCCCTTTTAATCAACTGGAGGATCAACTGAAGACGCTCCAAGAAGGAATTGATGACCCTTTCAGAGTAAAGAGGATTTCACCATGTATTAGAAGCTACAACAGTTGAAGACTCCGAAAACTTGAAGGATCTGAAGAGATTTGACCTTTAGAAGACCAAACCCCTGTTACACACTTACGTTAGATACAACGATTTGTGAGCTGTCATTTGTTTGATGTTTTCCGACAGCCACAAAGTAAAACTTGTCTCTTCAAAAACTATTGTTTGTATTGTGTGTATATCCCTCCCCGCCTCTCTCATATCTCATCCCAAAACTTTTGAACCCCATAGATGATGAATGAAGTTGGACTGATATTCTCTGAACCGAAGACTCAGCCGGAGGCAGAGCTATGGATTGAGAACATGGAAAATCACTTCGGGAGCAATTTGATTCCAAGGAAGTATGAGGTTCAATACGCTCTTCAGTGCTTTACAGAAAGTGCTGCAACCTGGTGGAAAATGCATCAAGCCATACAAGGATTTAATGGAGCAAGAACTTGGGAGGAATTCAAGAAGACCCTGTTGAGATCACGTCTTACCCGGAAGCACCATGATACACCAAGAAATAAACCTTGTGCCTGCAAGATTTGCGGAGAAATAGGACACACCCAGGAGGAACACAAGGATGGATGCCCTCATTGTGAGGAGAAACACCCAGCTGAGGAATGCCCAACTAGTCAGGTGACTTGTTTCTTGTGTGAAGGAACCACCCACTACCCGACCCAGTGTCACATTTACCCCATGGTGCAACAAACTATTCAGGAGCAGGAAGAAGGAATGAAAGAAGCCCTCCGAGAAGTTATGAAAGAACCTGTGATGAAGGAATGTGTTGAAGACCCTGATGGAGAAGGCCTCAACAGATTTTACTCCAATGCCTGCTATTCATGTGGAGAAGAAGGACATTTTTCGCAGTACTGCCCCAAGGGAATAAAAGAGTATCTGGGATATTTCCCGAGAACAGTAGTGAAGTTTGATCCTCGGGAAATAGAAACTCTGATCATTACAGAGAAATCCAGGAAGAGAAAAAGAAGGCAACCCGAGAACAACACAATTTTTGCAGAGAAGGACTTGAGTCATATCACCTGTTACAGGTGCAAGGATTTAGGTCATTACGCTAGTAAATGTCCAGAAAAGAAGCCAAGAATCCAAGGAGCACGCATAATCACAAAGAAGCCCCGAGACATGTCAGAAGTCATTTGTTTTCGCTGCAAGGAGGCAGGACATTATGCTATTAAAAGTCCCGACAAGATGAAAGCTGGAGTTGAGTAGCTGGAATTTTGATATGGATAATAAGAGTAGTAGAAAGCAATTTCATTTTCATGAGCTCAATGAGTGGAGTTATGTAATAGATTACTCTGAGATTGTAATAGTTCATGACTCAATAAAGTTGTAATGTCACATGCTGAAAAGCTTTAAGGAGTTGTCATATTTTATCTTATCTTGGAAATTAATATTCTTGATGAACATGGAAGAAGATGAGTTGTGATGCATAAACAGGAAATTGGAAATTGAGTTTGAAGTTCTGTTTGGATGATATGAATGTATGCCCCAGGGGATAAGTACCTTATTCTGAGCATCATTTCTGTTTCACAACTGCAGATGACGACCCTTTATGAGTCTTTCCTTAAAGGTCCGGAAACAATCATGACCCTGACAAGTGATCATGATTACCCGAAGATCCTGAAGGACATGATGAAGCATATTCACCTTGAAGGAGATGCAATCTACAAAGGCTACCCTTTCATGCAAAAGGGAGTGGAACTTTGGTATGTGGAGGTACACCTCCACCATTTGAAAGGAGTTTGCCCAAAGATGATGGGGCAGTACTTTTTCATTTCACGTGTGCCACAAGCAACTTTCTTCGATGCTGTTCGTGAAGCAGCCATGGAAGCCATACGCCAGATCGGAGAAATACTTGAAGCAAGACTCCGTTATACTCAGGAATACCTAAGCGAAGTGCATGCAGAGATGATGGAGGTCAAGCTCAAGGCCACCACGATGAAACAGAAGATTGAAGATTTCAAGGCGCATGTCGCACAATTCCAGTGGGACTGAAGAATCCTCGAGAAAGATAAATAAATAAAGTTAGAAGTAATGTCTGACCATACCGAACCATGTGGGTGGCGACATTTGTAATAAACTTTTGGAATTTGGATTCACGAAAAATGGTTAAGGATGTACTAAAGGATTGATATGAAAAATGAGATTTATGGATAAACTAGTGCATTTGTCTTTGGTGCCGTAGTACTCCGTAAAGCCACAGGATCAATGAAGAAAGAAATGTGTTATTCATGACGGTCCATAGAAGGAAGCTGGACAAAATAAGTTGGAGTTTTGCTTTTGATATGATGGTATGAAGAAACAGAGTACTACTGGAATTAAAGGAGGTGTAACATGAGAGTTACTCCAAGGATGAGTTAAAGCTGCACTAGTGTTGAAGTGGGCCATAACCCACAGGCCCAGGATTTTGAAAAGGAACAGATGTAACCTGGATAAAGGAATCAATTTGGAAGAATCAGAAATCCAATCAGCATATGTTTCGCAGGAGGTTACGCAAAAACCTGAGAGTGGTGAAGTGACGATAGATGTTTTGTTTGGCTTGCAGAAACCATGGATTTACTCGAACCTAGTTCGAGAACAAGAGAAATTCTGCAATGCTTGTGAGTATGCCCAAGTGTTAGAATACGTGATTCACTGTTTACGTATGTGGTACTGATTCAAGTACGGGATGGATTGGCCCCCATACCGAAGACTTCTATCAGGAACTATCATATGTTGATGGAAAATCAGAGAGCCTCAAAAACCTTTGAAGGGTGTCGACGCGATAAGCCATGAAACCATAGAATGGTAGGACGATGGAACCCCTTTACAGGCAACCGTTGCCAATCGTAGGTTATACGGTGAGGTTCAACCCAGACCCGTTTTCTGCAGTAGAAACCATAAATTGTAGACCACCATGAGTATTTCGATAGTTGACTAGAATGGACACGGACCTATCAACTAAGAAGACCCAATCTCGGAATAACCTTACCAAGATGAAAGGACAAAAGAATTGAGGAAAAGCTTATGCCACTACCGAAAGAGCCCAGAGAAGGATTTATCCTTACAATCTGAGAAGACCAACACTGTCAACGATAAGGATGGAGTATATGAGTTTTGATGGAACTGTAACGATGCTTCTAAGGGTGGTAGCACCCGAGACCCCGGAGATGATCGATGGATTTTTGAAGACCCCCAAACCCTAACCTATTTCTTGCTAGCCTCTTCGAATCTCGAGGACGAGATTCATTTTAAGTGTGGTAGGTTTGTAACATCCCAAATTTTGGAATGTTAATATAATTAATTGAATTGTTTGTTTGTTTGCTTGAGTGAATTAAACTTGAGTGAAATTTGAACCTTTTCAAAAACTTTTGAATGAGAGGGAATAAAATGACTTTCCCCTTCTCCGGTAAATTCAAATTCATCCTATTAAAATCAATGAGAGAAGATGACATGACTTCTTCAACTATAAAGAATTTGAACGGAGTTTTGCAATTTAATTCTCTCAAATATTTGCACTTGCTTCTCTATTTTTCTTCCCCGAGAAATACCCCGAAAAATAAATTCTTGCAAGCAAGAAAGAGCGGAGGAAAATGACCCTCCAAAATCAGGGGCATTTTTGAAAATATTTGAGCCAAGAAAAACCAAAGTTTTTATTTAAAAAAATTATTTGCAAAAAGAAATAAAGCCTTTAGGGATTTTCTGAAAAACATTTTTTTTAAGTTTTTATTTTGGCCGTGGAATAATGCTCATCATCTACATTTTATTTTTCTGATAATTTTAGTATATAAAAACTCTTTATTCCGAATTGATTTGATTTCCCTTTTTATTGTTTTAGTTTCCTAATTTAAAAAATAGGAATGGAATCGTTTTTATTAGGAAAAACCTGGCCCATTAAGCACTTTCCTATTCTAGCCCAACAAGAGATCATCTCCTTCCTCTGTTTCCTCTCACGTAAGCTTTCCATATCCATGGAGACAGGAAACTCCACCTTCCCGCTCTCCCTCGTCTTTCCATCCCAGCGCCTCCCGAGACCGCCTATAAAACCCCCTCCCTCTCCTCGTTCCATTTTTCCCATCAGCACGCCCCCTCCCTGCCCGTAGCCTCCTCGCCACCGTCCTCCTTTTCCTGCCTAGAAACGCTCACCAGGAGCTCTCCTGGAACCTCCCCATCGCCCAGCGCCACCTCCCCAAGCGCCGACCCCCTCCTCCGCCACCCCACCCTT
>NC_041387.1:178679355-178763556 GCF_002162155.2 Triticum dicoccoides | reverse complement strand
CGCCACCCCCACCCTTGCCGGCGACCTCCCCCCCTCGCCGGAGCAGCCCTCCACATCGCCGTCACCTTCCTACCATCTCTGCCTCACGTACAGGTAACTCCGTTTTCGTTTTCAGATTTATTTCCGTAACAGATTTAGTTCCGTTCTTGTTTAGCTTATAACTTTTGATCTAGAAGTCCAATGATGCTGATTCTTTTTGCGTTAGATCACAATTTTCTTGTAGTTTCCAAAAATATATAATTTGTCTATGTTTGGATTTATAAAAATTGAGTTAGATCAAATTTGAATTAAAGCTTGTTTTGCTTATTCCGGGAGTTTAAAAATAGGTTTTTAATTAATTCCTTTTGCTCCTGGTCTCTAGGACCTTTGTTTATCCAGTGGTATTTAGTATTTTATTTTCAGGTTATTTTAAATTTGGTTTTAGCAAAACAGTACTGTTTTAGTATTAGTTTTGTTTTAGCTTCTTCTTTATTGTTTTTATTAGTTTTAAAGTATTTCTTTTTGTCACTTTTGACAAAATTAGTTGTGTTTCTGTTAGACAACAGGAGAAAATTTATTTTATTTTTTTTAAAAAAAATTTCTGTTAAATTAGTTATTTTGCATTTTATTTTCTGTTAATTTATTAGTTTAGTATTTTAATTGTTGTTAAATTTTTACTTACGGCAAAACTATATTAGATGTTTGTAGCAAAGTCATAGATCTTCGTTAGTAGTTTTTCTTTGTAGTTTTATTTGAAGTTTCTTTTGATTTTTGTTTGAGTTTTATTATCGATTTTCCTTGCTGTTTTGATTTTTATTTCGAGTGCTAAAATTGTTTGCTAGGATGTTTGCTTATGTAAATGCTATGTTTGACTATATAGATTTTAAACGGAGTGACGATTAGTTCTACCAAGTCATTTTCTGACAGCGTTGTTATCTTCATCAAGTATTACCAGGCAAGTTCACTTTGACCATGCTTTCATACCTATGTTTTATTGCATTTAGTGGCATCTTTGCAACCACCCTTCAGTAGTGATATTGAATTCTTGTAGTTGATTAGTATGCATGAGGTAGGAACCCATCACCCTGTTACCAAGCCCGGGACGTCATTTACTTTAATGCTACGCTATAGTAGACGGGGTTGGTATGAGTGCACGAGAGTGGTGTGAAGAAGGAGGACTCTACGTCAATGACGACAGCTCCATGATGGCATCTGCAAGGACTGCATCTCCAAGGCCTCAAGACTTCAAGACTCGAGACAAGAATTCAATGCACACTACTGGGTGAAGGATGGTTGACGGGCACCCTGGAGAAACCAGTGGTTGGCCGGGATGCATGGAGAAGCGCCATGACATCTTGCGGAAAGCTTCACCCAGACTCAAAGAGACGGAAGAATACTTCATGCCCGGAAGCTTACCTGTGCAACCGCAAGTCACTATGGGCTCTGGCTTGGTTGACCTTAGTTGTGACTCTGGCTGGGACGGTGCTAGCAGATGTAGAACTACGGTAGGATTGGATGAGCACCGGACAGTGGTCAGAGGAACTCTTCGGAAGACCATGTTTCGGTCATCTTGTTCTCAAACACCCTGAAGTGCGAGAACGTAAAGAGAGGGATCGAATCTTGCGGGTAAAGTGTACAAACCTCTGCAGAGGGTTTAAACCTAATCGATTAGCCGTGTCCCCGGTTACGGACAATTTGAGCCTCTGGACTTGGATCTATCTCAGAACTCTCAACACTGGACTGATAACTTAATTGTGGGCAACCTATGATGATTTTGGGCTATGAGACATCGGTTGGCGGAACCATGTCATGATAGAAAACTCCATAGTACAGACTTCACTTTTGCCTTTGATGTAGGTAAAATAAAACCAGCTTTTACGCAAACAAAATTCAGATACAGAGCCACAAAGCCATAATGCATATAGTATAGTTTTATCATCTGTTCTTTTTATTGTGATCTTGCCGGTACATTCAATGTACTGACCTACACGGCTGCAACGTATCATGTTGCAGATATTTCCTCGACGAGTAAGAATTACGATACAGGGTTACGGTCTACACTCAACCTGCCGATGGCGTTGATGGGACTCCACACCCGTTTGATTGTTTCCGCTGAGTATTATGAGGTATATATCATTTTACGTTATTTATACATGTGATTGCACTTTGATATATACATTGATGTACTGTGTGTGCCAGCATACTGATCCAGGGATGGCACAGTAACACAGAGGCTTGACCGTCTGAGGTCGGGTCGCTACAGCTGAGGTGTGTATGGAGCAGAAAATTCATGAGTGATTCCCATTGTATCTAGATAAAGATCAAGCCCGGTGTTCTTGAATTCAGTGCCGTTATCACTTCTGATATGCTTGATCTTGACGCCGTAATTGTTCATTGCTCGATTGGCGAATCGTCTGAAGACATCTTGTACTTCAGTCTTGTAGAGAATTATGTGCACCCATGTATATCTTGAGTAGTCATCAACAATGACGAAGCCATAGAGACACACCGTTGTTGTGAGGGTGGAGTAATGAGTAGGTCCAAATAAGTCCATGTGTAGCAGCTCGAAGGGTTGAGACGTTGTCATGATTGTCTTTGAGGGGTGCTTTGCCCTTGTCATCTTTCCAGCTTCACAAGCACCACACAAATGATCTTTCTTGAACTTGACACCTTCGATGCCTATGACATGCTTCTTCTTGACGAGAGTGTGCAAGTTCCTCATGCCAGCGTGCCCCAGCCTTCGATGCCAGAGCCAGCATTCTGAAGCTTTTGCAAGAAGACATACGACAAGCTGTGGACCTGCTGAGAAATCTACCATGTATAGATCACCTTTCCTATACCCTTCAAAGACTAGAGACTTGTCAGATTCCATTAGTATAAGGCAACGATATTTTCCAAATATCACAATCATGTTTAAGTCACAAAGCATTGAGACATACATTAAGTTGAATCCAAGGGATTCAACAAGGATCACTTTATCCATGTGTTGATCCTTTGAGATTGCAACTCTACCTAGACCCAATACCTTGCCTTTACCAGTGTCAGCAAATGTGATTTGACTCTTTTCGGATGGACGTAAGGTTGAGTCCATGAGAAAACTTCGATCACCAGTCATATGATTAGTGCATCCGCTGTCAATAATCCATTCTGAAGCTTTTGGTGACATGCCCTACAGTGCAGTTAGGAGGATAGGCTTCACAAGGTATGTTGTGAAGCATAAGCAGTTGATGCATACTTGGATTATCACAGCATAGATGAAAGTTAGCACACAGTATGACAAGTAAGCGATTCATATGTGGAATACATAGTAAGTCATTTTATCATGCGTCCCTTTGTGTTTTAGGTCCCCAGCAATTATATAGGACGCCATTGATTGCTGGCTGGAGACCACATTCTGCAAAAGAGAGTTAATTCTTCTTCACCACCCACATTTTCAGGGGTGGCTTAGAAGCAATGAGTCTAAGTGCAGCATCTGAGAATTTCGGCTTTGAAGCCCTAGCAAATAGCTTTGTAGGAGATGAATGATACTCATGTGAATAAGCAGAAAAGTTCTTAGTTCTATGAACATAGCGGTTTGAAGACACATGCTCATATTCATGAGTCTGAGTATGATTTCCCTGCAAAACATTGGCGTTAGGGTGACTCAATTGAGTCCTGTGTTCGTAAGTAGTCGTTGGACCATATGATGCCTTTGGTCTGGGGTTTGTCTTCTTCCCTGGTGGTGTCATGATGACATTCACTGGAAGATTCTCAAGGCAGCTTTTGGGAACCCAGATCTTCTTCATAGGAGGTCCATTCCTGCAGTTAGTACCAATATACCTGGCAAACACTTCACCATTCTGATTTTTGAACAGTTTATAGTTTGCATCAAAGGATTCATCAATGATAATAGGATTAGCGCAGGTAAATCCAGATAAAGTGGATGGATCCACTGAAGGTTCCTTTGCAGCAACCCATGTGGTTTTGGGATACTGCTCAGGCTTCCAATAGGAACCATCAACATTCATTTTCCTCTCGAACCCAACACCCTCTTTCCTAGGGTTTCGGTTCAGAATCTGCTTTTTGAGGACATCACAAAGTGTGTGATGCCCTTTCAGACTTTTATACATCCCTGTTTCAAGCAATGTCTTCAACCTAGCATTTTCATCAGCAATAGTAGTGGTATCCTCAGAAGAGGGGTTAGTTACCACATCAGTAGTTGAAGACAGAGCAACAGTAGCAGCAGTGGAACATTCAGCAATAGAGGTAGCGCTATCACGCTCAATACATTTTAGACATGGTGGTTCAAATTCATCCTGAGCGGGACTGATCTGTTGAGCGCGAAATGGCTCATTCTCTTTTTGAAGATCTTCATGAGTCGCTTTCAGTTTCTCAAGCTCTTGCTTCCTTTGAAGATAATCATAGGAGATCTTTTCATAAGTGGTTGAGAGCGTCTCTTGAAGACTTTCAAGTTCTTGATACTTAGCATGAAGATTTTTTATGTCTTCAACTAAGGACTGTGAACGTGTCATTTCCGCGTCCAACAGGTCATCGCTTTTGTCTAACAGTTTTTGAGTATGTTCCATAGCCCTTTGTTGTTCAGTAGCAATTTTAGCAAGTGTTTTGTAGCTGGGTGTAGATTCACAATCAGAGTCATCTTCACTTGATGTTTGAAAGTAAGCATCGCGCGATTTTACCTTGGCACCGCGTGCCATGAAGCAGTAGGTGGGAGCAGGATCGTCCTTGTCATCATCAGCGTTGGTGTGGGAGTCATTGTCTTCAGTGTTGAAGATGGACTTTGCGACGTAGGCTGTGGCCAGAGCCAGACTTGCAACGCCAGAGTCGGACTCAGCTTCAGATTCCACCTCTGCCTCCTCAGAAGCAGACTCCTCCTCTGAATCCATTTCCTTGCCAACAAAAGCACGAGCCTTGCCAGATGAGCTCTTCTTGTGAGATGAAGACCTTGATGAGGACTTGGAAGAAGACTTCGAAGATTTCTTCTTCTTCTTGTCATCGGAGTCATATTCCTTGCTCTTCTTCTTCTTCTTCTTGTTGTCCCACTGAGGACACTCAGAGATGTAGTGCCCAGGCTTCTTACACTTGTGACATGTTCTCTTCTTGTTGTCTTGAGTGGAAGCTTCATCATTTCTTGAACTGGATCGTGAAGACTTTCTGAAGCCCTTCTTCTTGGTGAATTTCTGGAACTTCTTCACAAGCATTGCAAGCTCCCTTCCAATGTCTTCAGGATCGTCAGAACCGCAGTCAGATTCTTCTTCTTCAGATGAGGAAACAACTTTTGCCTTCAAAGCACGAGTTCGGCCATAGTTGGGGCCATAGATATCTCTTTTCTCAGAAAGCTGGAACTCATGTGTGTTGAGCCTCTCAAGTATATCAGACGGATCGAGTGTCTTGAAGTCAGGACTTTCTTGTATCATGAGGGCAAGGGTGTCAAAGGAGGTGTCAAGTGATCTCAGCAGTGTCTTGACAATTTCATGCTTGGTGATCTCAGTGGCACCGAGAGCCTGAAGCTCATTTGTGATGTCGGTGAGGCGATCAAACGTGAGATGGACATTTTCATTGTCGTTTCTCTTGAAGCGATTGAAGAGATTGTGAAGAACACTGATCCTCTGGTCTCTTTGTGTAGAGACGCCTTCATTGACCTTGGACAGCCAGTCCCAGACTAGCTTTGGCGTTTCCAGAGCACTCACACGGCCATACTGTCCTTTGGTCAGATGACCACAGATGATGTTCTTTGCAGTCGAGTCCAGTTGAATGAACTTCTTGGCATCAGTAGGGGTGACACCTTCACCAGTTTTGGGAACACCATTCTTGACGACATACCAGAGGTCGACATCAATGGCTTCAAGATGCATGCACATCTTATTCTTCCAGTAGGGATATTCTGTTCCATCGAACACGGGGCAAGCAGCGGAGACTTTGATTATCCCTGCAGTCGACATAGCTAAACTCCAGGTGGTTAAACCGAATCACACAGAACAAGGGAGTACCTTGCTCTGATACCAATTGAAAGTGCTAGTTATCGACTAGAGGGGGAGGGGGTGAATAGGCGATTTTTATCAAAGTCTTCAAAACATGGAAGTTTCGAAGACAAACAATAGAAATGACCTAATTGATATGCAGCGGAAGATAAACTACAACAAGCAAGCCATAGTCAAGTATGCAATAGCATTAATGTACGAAGACTAATAACAGCTAGGTAGTAGGATCAGGATGGAAGATAGTATGAAGCCAATCAATAATAGTAGTCAAGCAATGAAGTCAATCAGATAAGACAGATAAGTAATGACTTCACGAAGACAAACTCAAAGTAAAGGAGGGAAGAGATAGAACCAGTCACTTGTTGAAGACACATGATTTGTTGGACCAGTTCTAGTTGTTGTGACAACTGTACGTCTGGTTAGGGAGGCTGAGATTCAACTCAGAAGACCGTGTCTTCACCTTATTCCCCTTGAGCTAAGGTCACTTAGTCCTCCCCCAATCACTCTGGTAACTCTTGAAGGTAGACTTCCAAACCTTCACAGACTTCGTTCACCCGACAATCCACAATGACTCTTGGATGCTCAGAACGCGACGCCTAACCGGCTGGAGGATACACAGTCCTCAAGTGTAATAAGTCTTCAGGTCACACAGACAGAAAGACTTCAGTGATGCCTAACACTCTTTGGCTCTGGGTGTTTGGGCTTTGTCCTCGCAAGGATTTCTCTCTCTCAAATGCTTCGAGGTGGGTTGCTCTCAAACGACAAAAGCTGTATACTAACTCTGAGCAGGCACCAATTTATGATGTAGGGGGTGGGCTATTTATAGCCACTAGGCAACCCGACCTGATTTGTCCAAAATGACCCTGGGTCACTAAGGAACTGACACATGTTCCAACGGTCAGATTTCAAACACACGTGGCAACTTTACTTGGGCTACAAGCAAAGCTGACTCATCCAGCTCTGGATAAGGTTTGCTCTCATTGTCTTCGCTCGAAGACATAGGATTTGAGTTGAGCATCACTTCAGTCACTCTGACTTAGTTCACTTGGACCCCACTTAACAGTACGGTGGTTCCTATGACTCAACAAAGAAGAAAAGGAAGCAACGAATCCACAAAGTCTTCGCGCTCCATAGTCTTCACTCAATGTCTTCTCATGTCATAGTCTTCAATATGAATATCTTCTCATACCACCATTGTCTTCAATGTCTTCATACATTTTTAGGGGTCATCTCCGGTAGGTAAACCGAATCAATGAGGGACACTACCTGCGTTATCCTGCAATTCTCACAAACGCATTAGTCCCTGAACCAACTTTGTCGTCAATACTCCAAAACCAACTAGGGGTGGCACTAGATGCACTTACACCTGTGCTGGTTCCTATATGCTGAAGACTATTGATTTCAAATGGGACTTATTGGAAAGAATTAAATGCAACTCTGAAGATTGGGGTTCCGACGATGGTAAGGAGTCAGGTATGACACCTAAATTCGATTGTGTTAAATCTTTTATGGATACCGATTCTTTCCGTGGATTTAGCTCTAAGTATGGACTTGACTCTGAGATAGTAGCTACTTTTTGTGAAACTTTTGCTACTCACGTTGATCTCCCTAAAGAGAAGTGGTTTAAATATAATCCTCCTGTTGAAGTGAAAGTAGTTGCACCTATTAAAGTTGAAGAAAAGACTATTACATATAGTGATCCTATTATTCCTACTGCTTATGTTGAAAAACCTCCTTTTCCTGTTAGGATAAAAGATCATGTTAAAGCTTCGACTGTTGTTCATAAGAGTAATATTAGGACTTATACACCTCCTGAGCAAATTAATGTTGAACCTAGTATTGCTATGGTTAAAGATCTCTTGGATGAGGACGTAGATGGGCATGTTATCTCTTTCTTGGGTGAAAGTGCTAATATTGCTAGACCCAATACTAAGACACGTAGACCTGTTGTAGGCACGCCTGTTATTTCTATTAAAATAGGCGATCATTGTTATCATGGTTTATGTGATATGGGTGCTAGTGCTAGTGCGATACCTTATGACCTTTATAAAGAAATTATGCACGATATTGCACTTGTTGAATTAGAAGACATTGATGTTACTATTAAGCTTGCTAACAGGGACACCATTAAACCTATTGGGATTGTTAGAGATGTTGAAGTCTTGTGTGGGAAGATTAAATACCTTGCTGGTTTTCTTGGTCTTGGTTCCCCACAAGATGATTTCCGTCCCGTTATTTTTGGTAGACCCTTCTTGAATACTGCTAGTGCTAAGATTAATTGTGAAAAGAATATTGTCACTGTTGGCATAGATGGTATGTCTCATGAGTTTAATTTTGCTAAGTTTAGTAGACAACCTCGTGAAAGGGAACCACCTAGTAAGGATGAAATTATTGGTCTTGCTTCCATTGCTGTTCCTCCAACTGATCCGTTAGAACAATATTTGTTAGACCATGAAAACGATATGTTTATGAAGGAAAGGGAAGAAATAGATGAAGTGTTCCGTAAACAAGAACCTATGCTGAAACATAACCTTTCCGTTGAAATTCTTGGGGATCCCCCTCCACCCAAGGGTGATCCCGTGTTTGAACTCAAACCATTACCTGATAATCTTAAGTATGCTTATCTTGATGAAAAAGAAATATATCCTGTTATTATTAGTGCTAACCTTTCAGAGAAAGAAGAAGAAAGATTATTGAAAACTCTGAAGAAGCACAAAGCTGCTATTGGATATACTCTGGATGATCTTAAGGGCATTAGTCCCACATTATGTCAACACAAAATTTCAGTGGAGAAAGATGCCAAATCAGTTAGAGATCCTCAAAGACGATTAGATCCCAAAATGAAGGAAGTGGTAAGAAAGGAGATACTAAAGCTCCTTGAGGCAGGTATTATTTATCCCGTTCTTGATAGTGAATGGGTAAGCCCTGTCCATTGTGTCCCTAAAAAGGGAGGTATTACCGTTGTTCCTAATGATAAAGATAATTGATCCCGCAAAGAATTATTACAGGCTATATGATGGTAATTGAATTTCGTAAGTTAAATAAAGCTACTAAGAAAGATCATTACCCTTTACCTTTTATTGATCAAATGCTAGAAATACTATCCAAACACACACATTTTTGCTTTCAGATGGTTATTCTGGCTTCTCTCAAATACATGTGTCCATGCAGGATCAATCTAAAACTACTTTTACTTGCCCTTTTGGTACTTTTGCTTATAGACGTATGCCTTTTGGTTTATGTAATGCACCTGCTACCTTTCAAAGATGCATGATGGCTATATTTTCTGATTTTTGTGAAAAGATTTGTGAGGTATTCATGGATGACTTCTCCGTCTATGGATCCTTTTTTGATGATTGTTTGAGCAACCTTGATCGAGTTTTGCAGAGATGCGAAGACACTAGTCTCGTCCTGAATTGGGAAAAGTGTCACTTTATGGTTAATGAAGGCATTGTCTTGGGGCACAAGATCTGCGAGAGAGGTAATGAAGTTGATAAAGCCAAAGTTGATGCTATTGAAAAGATGTCATGTCCCAAGGACATAAAAGGTATAAGAAGTTTCCTTGGTCATGCCGGCTTTTATAGGAGGTTCATTAAGGACTTTTCTAAAATCTCTAGGCCTATGACTAATTTATTGCAAAAAGATATTCCTTTTGTTTTTGATGATGATTGTGTAGAAGCATTTGAAACACTTAAGAAAGCTTTGATCACTGCACCTATTGTTCAGCCACCTGATTGGAATTTACCTTTTGAAATTATGTGCAATGCTAGCGATTATGCTGTAGGTGTTGTTTTAGGGCAAAGAGTCGATAAGAAATTGAATGTTATCTAGTATGCTAGTAAGACTCTTGATACTGCCCAGAGAAATTATGCTACTACTGAAAAAGAGTTCTTAGCAGTTGTGTTTGCATGTGATAAGTTTAGACCATATATTGTTGACTCCAAAGTTACTATTCACACTGATCATGCTGCTATTAAATATCTTATGGAAAAGAAATATGCTAAGCCTAGACTCATTAGATGGGTTCTCTTGCTCCAAGAATTTGACTTGCATATTATTGATAGAAAGGGTGCTGAGAACCCCGTTGCAGATAACTTGTCTAGGTTAGAGAATGTTCTTGATGACCCACTGTCTATTAATGATAGCTTTCCTGATGAACAATTAGCGGCTGTCAATGCTTCTTGTACTGCTCCTTGGCATGCTGATTATGCTAATTACATTGTTGCTAAATATATACCGCCTAGTTTCGCATACCAGCAAAAGAAAAAGTTCTTTTATGATTTAAGACATTACTTCTGGGATGATCCACACCTTTATAAAGAAGGAGTAGATGGTATTATTAGACGTTGTGTGCCTGAGCATGAACAGGAACAAATCCTACGCAAGTGTCACTCTGAATCCTATGGAGGACACCACGCTGGAGATAGAACCGCACACAAGGTACTACAATCTGGTTTTTATTGGCCTACTCTCTTCAAAGATGCTCATAAGTTTGTCTTATCTTGTGATGAATGTCAAAGAATAGGTAACATTAGTAGACGTCAAGAAATGCCTATGAATTATTCTCTTGTTATAGAACCGTTTGATGTTTGGGGCTTTGATTATATGGGACCTTTCCCTGCCTCCAATGGTTATACACATATTTTAGTTGCTGTTGATTACGTTACTAAGTGGGTAGAAGCTATTCCAACTAGTAGTGCTGATCATAACACTTCTATTAAAATGCTTAAAGAAGTTATTTTTCCGAGGTTTGGAGTCCCTAGATATCTTATGACTGATGGTGGTTCACACTTTATTCATGGTGCTTTCCGTAAGATGCTCGCTAAGTATGATGTCAATCATAGGATCGCATCTCCTTATCACCCGCAGTCTAGTGGTCAAGTAGAGTTGAGCAATAGAGAGCTCAAGTTAATTTTGCAAAAGACTGTGAATAGATCTAGAAAGAATTGGTCCAAAAAACTTGATGATGCTTTATGGGCCTATAGAACTGCATACAAAAATCCTATGGGTATGTCTCCATATAAGATGGTTTACGGAAAAGCATGTCATTTACCTCTTGAACTCGAACATAAAGCATATTGGGCTATTAAAGAGCTCAATTATGACTTCAAACTTGCCGGTGAGAAGAGGTTGTTCGATATTAGCTCACTTGATGAATGGAGAACCCAAGCATATGAGAATGCCAAGCTTTTCAAAGAAAAAGTCAAACGCTGGCATGATAAGAGGATACAAAAGCGTGAGTTTAACGTAGGAGATTATGTGTTATTATTCAACTCTCGTTTAAGATTTTTTGTAGGAAAACTTCTCTCAAAATGGGAAGGTCCCTATGTTATCGAGGAGGTCTATCATTCTGGTGCTATAAAAATCAACAACTTCGAAGGCACAAATCCGAGGGTGGTAAACGGTCAAAGAATTAAACATTATATTTCAGGTAATCCTATCAATGTTGAAACTAATATTATTGAAACCATAACCCCTGAGGAATACATAAGAGACACTTTCCAGAATGTTCCAGACTCCAAAAAGGCATAGGTACGTGGTACGGTAAGTAAACCAATTCCAAAACAACTCTAATGGCAATTTTTATCAGTTTTGGATCATTTAAGAATTTTAGGAAGAAAGAAGTAGTCCCAAAGGGACACGAGGCTCCCACGAGAGAGGAGCCCCCCCTGTGGGGCGCCCCCTGTCTCGTGGGCACCTCGTGTGCCTCCCGGACTCCACTTTCTTGTATGTTACATATTTTGGTCGGTAAAAATTCATTATATATACTCCCGAAGGTTTTGACCACCGTATCACGCAAATATCCTTTGTTTTCGTTTCGAGCTATTCTTGTTGCAGAATAAAGCAAGATGTCGTCCCAAGATTCGGAGGGAGAGAGCTACATGGCTGATTATATTGCAAACCCAAAAGTATATGGGGATGTGGAATATTATGGCTGGACCATAGAGGAAGAAGAAGACTATGATCCAAAGAGGAAGGAGGAGACAAGCTCCGATGAAGAGGATGATCCACTACCTCAACCTGGTGATATGCATGTGGAGTTCAAGAAGTCAAGCCTCCCTAAGGTCCAATCTATCCCACCACGTTTTTTGCAGGACAACAAGGCATCACTATGCAAAAAGATAATGAAACTTGAGCTCGAGAATGAGGATCTGAGGGAGGAAAATTTTAACCTCAGACGCAAGCTAGAGAAGAAAAATGCAACAACTCCTGCTCCATCACCTCCGAAGAAATAATCACATGAGTATGGGCACTCCCCTTGGCAACTGCCAAGCTTCGGGGAGGTGCCCCGGTATCATATCACCTTCACACTCCTATCTTTACCGCTTTATTTAGTTCGATCCTTTTAGTAGTATCTTGATCTATTAGTTCGAAGTTTTGATATCAAGTAGTTTTGAGTTTTTCTTTGTGATCTCATTTTGTAATCGAGTCCGTGTGCTATCTATAATAAAGATTAGTGTTGAGTCAAGGGCTTTGCTATGTTGCTATGATCTTGAGAAAGTAGAAAGAACGAAAGAGTTCATATTGATCTTATGGATAGTGATAACTTCACACATAGAAAGTATGAGGCATAAAAATTGTTGAGAGTTGATGAACGTAGCCTTGGTCATCGTTGCAATTAATAGGAAGAGATAAGGAAAGAGGGGTTCACATATAAATATATTATCTTGGACACCTTTTATGACTGTGAAGCACTCATTAAGTATGACATGCTAAAAGAGTTGACGTTGGACAAGGAAGACAAGGTAATGGTTTATGTTTTCCGACATCTCAGTTAAAGTATATTGTCATTGACCTTCCAAACATGTTGAGCTTGCCTTTCCCCCTCATGCTAGCCAAATTCCTTGCACCAAGTAGAGATACTACTTGTGCTTCCAAATATCCTTAAACCCAGTTTTGCCATGAGAGTCCACCATACCTACCTATGGATTGAGTAAGATCCTTCAAGTAAGTTGTCATCGTTGCAAGCAATAAAAATTGCTCTCTAAATATGCATGACTTATTAGTGCAAAGAAAATAAGCTTTGTACGAACTTGTTGTGGAAGTAATAAAAGCGACGGACTGCATAATAAAGGTCCACATACAAGGGGCAATATAAAGTGACATTCTTTTGCATTAAGATTTTGTGCATCAATCCTAAACGCGCATGACAACCTCTGCTTCCCTTTGCGAAGGGCCTATCTTTTACTTTATGTTTTTACTTTATGCTTGAGTCAAGGTGATCCTCACCTTTCCCTTTTTATTTTTATCCTTTGGCAAGCTCTTCGTGTTTGAAAGATCATGATACATATATCCAATTGGATGTAAGTTGGCATAGGCTATTATTGTTGACATCACCTAAAGGTGAACACGTTGGGAGGCAACACAATAAGCCCCTATCTTTCTCAGTGTCCGGCTGAAACTCTATAACCACAAGTATTGCATGAGTGTTAACAATTATAGGAGACTACGAGATAGTTGAGTGTGTGAGCTTGCTGAAAAGCTCTATTATTGACTCTTTGTGATGTTACAATAAATTGCAATTGCTTCAATGACTGGGATTTTAGTTTGTTAGTTCCCAATGAAGTTTTTGAACCATACTTGACATTGTGAATTGCTTATTACTTGAACATAGGAAATCATATGACAAAATCCATATATGTTGTTGTTATTAGAACGATCATGATGCCCTCATGTCCGTATTTTATTTTTATCGACACCTCTATCTCTAAACATGTGCACATATTTTCGATTTTGGCTTCCGCTTAAGGACAAGCGAGGTCTAAGCTTGGGGGAGTTGATACGTCCATTTTGCATCATGCTTCTATGTCAATATTTATTGCATTATGGGCTGTTATTACACATTATATCTCAATACTTATGGCTATTTCTCTTATTTTACAAGGTTTACCATGAAGAGGGGGAATGCCGGCAGCTGGAATTCTGGCTGGAAAAGGAGCAAATGTTGGAAACCTATTCTGCACAACTCCAAAAATCCTGAAACTCCACGAAACAACTTTTTGGATTTTATGAGAATTTATAGGCAAAAGAAATAGGCCAGGGGGCCCACACCCTGTCCAGGAGACAGGGGCGCGCGCCCCCCTGTAGGGCGCGACCCCCTATCTCCTGGGCCCCCTGGTGGGCTTCTGGCGTCCATCTTCTGCTATATGAAGGGTTTTGTCCTGGAAAAAATCGTGGGCAAGCTTACGGGACGAAACTCCGCCGCCACGAGGCGAAACCTTGGTGGAATCAATCTAGGGCTCTGGCGGAGCTGTTCTGCCGGGGACACTTCCCTCCGGGAGGGAGAAATCATCACCAACGTCATCACCAACGATCCTCTCATCGAGAGGGGGTGAATCTCCATCAACATCTTCACCAGCACCATCTCCTCTCAAAACCCTAGTTCATCTCTTGTATCCAATCTTGTATCAAAACCACAAATTGGTACCTGCGGGTTGCTAGTAGTGTTGATTACTCCTTGTAGTTGATGCTATTTGGTTTACTTGGTGAAAGATCATATGTTCAGATCCTTTATGCATATTATTACTCCTCTGATTATGAACATGAATATGCTTTGTGAGTAGTTACATTTGTTCCTGAGGACATGGGTGAAGTCTTGCTATTAGTAGTCGTGTGAATTTGGTATTCGTTGGATATTTTGATGAGATGTATGTTGTTTTTCCTCTAGTGGTGTTATGTGAACGTCGACTACATGACACTTCACCATTATTTGGGCCTAGGGAAGGCATAGGGAAGTAATAAGTAGATGATGGGTTGCTAGAGTGACAGAAGCTTAAACCCTAGTTTATGCGTTGCTTCGTTAGGGGTTGATATGGACCCATATGTTTAATGCTGTGGTTAGGTTTACCTTAATACTCCTATTTGTAGTTGCGGATGCTTGCAATAGAGGTTAATCATAAGTGGGATGCTTGTCCATGTTAGGGCAGTACCCAAGTGCCGGTCCACCCACATATCAAATTATCAAAGTACCGAACGCGAATCTTACGAACGTGATGAAAACTAGCTTGACGATAATTCCCAATGTGTCCTCGGGAGCTCCTTCTTCATTATTAGAATTTGTCCAGGCTTATCCTTTGCTACATAAAGGATTGGGCCACCTTGCTGCAATTTATTTACTTTATTTACTTTTGCTCGTTACCATTTATCTTATCACAAAACTATCTATCACCTACTATTTCAGTGCTTGCAGAGAAAACCTTACTGAAAACCACTTATCATTTCCTTCAGCTCCTCGTTGGGTTCGACACTCTTACTTATCGAAAGGACTACGATAGATCCCCTATACTTGTGGGTCATCAATCACGTCCAAGACTGGTAGACCAACTCCTACCTGCATCTACTACTATTACTCCACACATCCGACCTCTATCTGATATGTCTCCAACGTATCTATAATTTTTGATTGTTCCATGCTATTATATTACCTGTTTTGGATGTTTAATGGGCTTTACTAAGCACTTTTATATTATTTTTGGGACTAACCTATTAACCGGAGGCCCAGCCCAAATTGCTGTTTTTGCCTATTTTAGTGTTTCAGAGAAAAGGAATATCAAACGGAGTCCAAACAGAATGAAACCTTCGGGAGAGTTATTTTTTGAACAAACGCAATCCAGGAGACTTCGAGTGGACGTCAAGAAAGAAACGAGGCGGCCACGAGGCAGGGAGGCGCACCCAGGGGGGTAGGCGCGCCCCCACCCTCGTGGGCCCCTCGTGGCTCCCTGACCGACTTCCTTCGCCTATATATACTCATATACCTCGAGAACATCCAGGAGCACCACGAAACCCTATTTCCACCGCCGCAACCTTCTGTACCCGTGAGATCCCATCTTGGGGCCTTTTCCGGCGCTCCGTCGGAGGGGGAATCGATCACAGAGGGCTTCTACATCAACACCATAGCCTCTCCGATGAAGTGTGAGTAGTTTACCACAGACCTACGGGTCCATAGTTATTAGCTAGATGGCTTCTTCTCTCTCTTTGGATCTCAATACAAAGTTCTCCTCGATCTTCTTGGAGATCTATTCAATGTAACTCTTTTTGCGGTGTGTTTGTCGAGATCCGATGAATTGTGGGTTTATGATCCAGATTATCTATGAGAAATATTTGAATCTCCTCTGAATTCTTTTATGTATGATTGGTTATCTTTGCAAGTCTCTTCGAATTATCAGTTTGGTTTGGCCTACTAGATTGATCTTTCTTGCAATGGGAGAAGTGCTTAGCTTTGGGTTCAATCTATGGACCCGAAGGTCTGTGGTAAACTACTCACAACTCATCGGGAGGGGCTATGGTATTGATGTAGAAGCCCTCCATGGTCGATTCCCCCTCCAGCGGATCGCCGGCGAAGGCTCCAAGATGGGATCTCGCGGATACAAAAGGTTACGACGGTGGAAATTGTTTTTCGTTGGCTCCCTGGATGTTTTTGGGGTACGTAGGTATAGGAGGAAGAAGTACGTCGGTGGCTGCTCGAGGGGCCTAGGAGACAGGGGGCGCGCCCAGAAGGGGTGGGCGCGCCCTCCTATCTCCTGGCCGCCTCGATTGCTTCTTGACTTGCACTCCAAGTCCTCTCGATCACGTTCGTTCCAAAAATCACGCTCCCGAAGGTTTCATTCCGTTTGGACTCCGTTTGATATTCCTTTTCTTAGAAATACTGAAATAGGCAAAAAAATAGTAATATGGGCTGGGCCTCCGGTTGGTAGGTTAGTCCCAAAAACGATATAAATGTGTAAAATAAAGCCCATAAACATCCAAAAGGGGTAATATAATAGCATGGAACAATCAAAAATTATAGATACGTTGGAGACGTATCACCCCGCCGTGGCCTCGCCGCTTCTAGGCATAGCCCCGGTCGGCCGACCTCACCCCTCCGCCGACGGGCGCCGTCGCCCACGCCCCAGCACCCATTTGCCCGACCCATTGGCCCCTGTGCCTATGACACACAGGGCCCAGCCCCTAGATAAGAACAAAAAAAATTAAATAAAAAATATATAAAAAAATGTATATAATACTAATGAAATAAATAAATATTGATTAATTAATTAGTTTAATGAACTTAACTTAATTAATCTGATTTGTTACCTAATTAATTAGTTAATTAGTTAGTAGTCAATGACACGGTGGCCCCACACCCCTGTTTACCTGTCAAACGTTGACTGGTCAATTGGGACCCCCTGGACCCACATGTCACCCTCTCGTACACTTCTGTGTACACGGATCTGGGTGCACATAGCATTTAGCATTTATTTTTGTATTAAAATTAATTTCAGAATATTAATAAAACTTTGAAAATTAATAGAAATTAAACCGTAGCTCGGATGAAAAAGTTTTCTTCGTGAAAGTTGCTCAGAATTTTGAGACGAATCCAGATGCGCGGTCCGTTCGTCTGCCACATGTCCCTAGCATAGTGAACCTGCAAACTTTCCCCTCCGGTTCATCTGTCTAACAGACGTCCGGGACCGGGAAAACTTTCCCGGATGTTTCCCCCTTCGCCAGTAATGCCTAGCACTGCGTTAGAACACCTCTAGCCCCGCTTATAATCATGTTGTTCATATGTTTGCATGTATTTACTGTTTCTTCCCCCTCTTCTCTTCGGTAGACCCCGAGACCGCTGTTGATGCCCCTGTGATCGACTACGTCGACGACGACCCTTCTTCTGTTTCAGCGGAGCTTCCAGGCAAGCCCCCCCTTTGATCTTCCCGATATCGCCTATTCCATTCTCTCATGCTTGCAATAGATTTTGATACTATTATTGATTGCTCATATTCTGATGCATAGACTACTTTTGTAACCTGCTTGTTGTTACCTACCTGCTTATCCTAAATTGCTTAGTATAGGTTGGTTAGTGATCCATCAGTGAATCCCACCTTGTCCTTGTTGCCCCTGCTTCATCATCGACGACTCGATCAACGTGATCGACGACCAGAGCCCGACACCTCACATAACATCACGCCCTTTTGTTGCTCGACTCTGTAGAGCTACTATCGAGTGCCGAGAGTGATCCCTCATAACGCACTCCTGATGAAAATTTTGTAGTGCAGCTATTTTGTCGTGGTCATTCGAGGGTGATTTCCACTTTCACCATTCCTGATACGGCTTTGTCGTTCAACACCTCAAGTGTGAACCTCGAGGGTGGTCCCTCTTACGTTCACCTTGATGATTACATTGAGTGGAATCCTCCGTGGGTGATTCCTCGGGTTTCCCCCTTGATGTTTGGACACATGGTTACCTTGACTTTACTTGAGACCATTGTTGAAGTCGGGTCGGCCCTGAGGGGTACCCATGAGTTGATGTGAAAGTCGGGCGGGCCCATTGAGCACCCGCGAGTTTTCCACGTGGCACGGCCAGGCAGTCTGGTCCCTTGCCGTAAGTCCATGAGACGGGGCGACGGGGTCAACTTATCGTGAGTCTCTGCTCATTTTCGCGAGCCCCCAATGCACTAATAGGTTAGCGTATTTGTTTTGAGTTGGCCTTCGGCCTTTACGCACTAACCACCACGCGAGAATAGATATGGGCCTCGACATCGCAGTATCAGCCGAAGCTTTGTCAGACGTCCAGTTCAGCATCGTGGGCCTGTCGGGCCAGTGCCATCCAGTATGAGCTGGTGCTCGTCCCGGCTCGTCGCACCACGACCTGGTGTGCTGCAGGCGATGGGCCCAGACCCCGGAGTGCTTAGGAGGTAGACTGGCGGGGACCTCTCTGCTGAGCCTAGGTAGGGCTGCGATGTGTTGATCTTCCGAGGCCGGGCATTGACCCCAGAAAGGTGTATCCGGCCAGAGTGATCGAGCGTGTTGGGTAATGATATGTCTCCAACGTATCTACTTTTCCAAACACTTTTGCCCTTGTTTTGGACTCTAACTTGCATGATTTGAATGAAACTAACTTGGACTGACGCCGTTTTCAGCAGAACTACCATGATGTTGTTTTATGTGTAGAAAAGAAAAGTTCTCGGAATGTCCTAGAAATCCACGGAGGCACTTTTTAGAATTAATAAGAATTTTTGGCGAAAGAATTAATGCCAGGGGGCCAACAGCCTGTCCACGAGACAGGGGGGCGCGCGCCCCCCTAGGGAGCGGCCTCCTATCTCGTGGGCCCCCTGGACCTCCACCAACCTCAACTCCAACTCCATATATTCACGTTCGGGGAGAAAAAATCAGAGAGAAAGTTTCATCGTGTTTTACGACACGGAGCCGCCGCCAAGCCCTAATCTCTCTCGGGAGGGCTGATCTGGAGTCCGTTCGGGGCTCCAGAGAGGGGGATTCGTTGCCGTCGTCATCATCAACCATCCTCCATCACCAATTTCATGATGCTCACCGCTGTGCATGAGTAATTCCATCGTAGGCTTGCTGGACGGTGATGGGTTGGATGATATTTACCATGTAATCAAGTTAGTTTTGTTAGGGTTTGATCCCTAGTATCCACTATGTTCTCAGATTGATGTTGCTATGACTTTGCTATGCTTAATGCTTGTCACTAGGGCCCGAGTGCCATGATTTCAGATCCGAACCTATTATGTTTTCATGAATATATGTGTGTTCTTGATCCTATCTTGCAAGTCTATAGTCACCTATTATGTGTTATGATCCGACAACCCCGAAGTGACAATAATCGGGATACTTCTCGGTGATGACCGTAGTTTGAGGAGTTCATGTATTCACTATGTGCTAATGCTTTGTTCCGGTTCTCTATTAAAAGGAGGCCTTAATATCCTTTAGTTTCCGTAAGGACCCCGCTGCAACGGGAGGGTAGGACAAAATATGTCATGCAAGTTCTTTTTTATAAGCACATATGACTATTTACATAATACATGCCTACATTACATTGATGAACTGGAGCTAGTTCTATATCACCCTCTGTTATAACTATTGCATGAGGAATCGCATCCAGCATAATTATCCATCATTATCCACTGCCTACGAGATTTTCACATATTGTTCTTCGCTTATTTACTTTTCCGTTGCTACTGTTACAACTACTACAAAAACCCAAAAACATTTATCTTTACCTTTGCTACCGTTACCTTTATTATCATACCACTTTTGCTACTAAATACTTTGCTGCAGATACTAAGTTATCCAGGTGTAGTTAAATTGACAACTCAACTGCTAATACTCAAGAATATTCTTTGGCTCCCCTTGTGTCGAATCAATAAATTTGGGTTGAATACTTTACCCTCGAAAGCTGTTGCGATCCCCTACACTTGTGGGTTATCAAGACTAATTTCTGGCGCCGTTGCTGGGGAGCATAGTTCTATTCTCTGAGTCACTTGGGATTTATATCTGTTTATCACTATGAAGAACTTGAAAGACGCCAAAACCAAGATTTTGCCCTCTACGAGGGGAGGTAAGGAACTGCCATCTAGCTCTGCACTAGATTCTCCTTCCGTTATTAGTAGGCTTGCGACACCTAAACCTACTACTGATATGAATTCTGATACGTCGCATGTTATTGATGATGCCACTTCTGCTATACATGATGAAACTACTTCTGTGCGTGATACTACTGTGCCATTAGGTGAATTTCTAGATGAACAACTTGCTAGAGTTAGGGGGAATGAAAATATTGAAGAACCTATTATTGATGATAGTGATGATGAAGGTTCCCCCAATGATTATGTATTACTTGTTGTTCCTAAGGGTTATGTTATGAATGAAAAAGCTGCTATGGAAATTCTTGCTTGCAATGATAGAAATGATCTTAAGAAATTATTAGCTAAATGGAAGTAGCAGTCTCTTAATGCTAGAATGAAACCTGATCCTGCTTTTGCTACTTCACCTATCTGTGTTACTGATAAGGATTATGAATTCTCTGTTGATCCTGATATTATTACTTTAGTTGAATCTGATCCTTTTTATGGCCTTGAATCTGAAACCGTTGTGGCACATTTTACCAAGTTGAATGATATAGCCACCTTGTTTACTAATGATGAGAAGTCTCGCTATTTATATATCCTTAAGATATTTCCGTTCTCATTAAAGGGTGATGCTAAGACTTGGTATAATTCTCTTGCTCCTGGTTGTGTGCGTAGTCCCCAGGATATGATTTATTACTTCTCTGCTGAATATTTCCCCGCTCATAAAAAACAAGCTGCCTTGCGGGAAATATATAATTTTGTGCAAATCAAAGAAGAGAGTCTCCCACAAGCTTGGGGGAGGCTTCTACGGTTACTTAATGCTTTGCCTGATCATCCTCTTAAGAAAAATGAGATACTTGATATCTTTTATAATGGACTAACCGATGCTTCCGAGGACTACTTGGATAGTTGTGCTGGTTGTGTTTTTAGGGAAAGAACAGTCGACGAAGCTGAAATACTATTGAATAATATGTTGACTAATGAAAATAATTGGACTCTTCTTGAGCCAGTTCCTGAAGTAATTCCTGAACGAATTGAGCCAACTCGTGAGCCTAGTCCTAAACCCACTCCGAAGAAGAGAGGTGTTTTATTTCTCAGTCCCAAAGATATGCAAGAGGCAAAGAAATCAATGAAAGAAAAAGGTAGTAAAGCTGAAGATGTTAAGAATTTACCACCTATTGAAGAAATACATGGTCTGAATATACCGCCTGAAGAACCATATTGTCTTGATAACCCGACATAGGTAGTAAAGGTAAATTCTCTCTATAGATATGCTAAAGTTGAAATACCGTCTACTAAATTTCATAGCCCATGCTTAGATGAAT
This sequence comes from Triticum dicoccoides, assembly GCF_002162155.2. Classification (NCBI taxonomy): domain Eukaryota; kingdom Viridiplantae; phylum Streptophyta; class Magnoliopsida; order Poales; family Poaceae; genus Triticum; species Triticum dicoccoides. The sequence continues at coordinate 178,741,930 of NC_041387.1, read as the reverse complement.
TTGATGACTTTATGGATAGACAAGAAAGTTTTAATGTTTATGTTGGTAGAGAGTTAAAGAATAATGCTTTCGAGATAGGACGTGTAGGCGATAATATAGCTAGAGTTAAACATGAACTTCACCGCGTTAGCAAATATGCTTCTATGGTTGCTACTCAAGCTGAGCAAGTAATCAAAGCTCAAAATGATTTGCTTGATGAATTAAATAATAAAAATGACTTTGCGGTTAGAGTGGCTACTAGAACTGGTAGAATGACTCAGGAACCTTTGTATCCTGAAGGCCACCCTAAGAGAATCGAGCAAGACTCTCAAAGAAATAATTTAGAGGCACCTAGTTCTTCTAAAAAGAAGAAAAAGAAAAATGATAGGACTTTGCATGCTTCTAGTGAACCTACTGTAGACACACCTGAGAATCCCAATGATATTTCTATTTCTGATGCTAAAACTCAATCAGGTGATGAACATGAACCTAGTGATAATGTTAATGATAATGTTCATGTTGATGCTCAACCTAGCAAAAACAATGATGTAGAGATTGAACCTGCTGTTGATCTGGATAACCCACAATCAAAGAATCAACGTTATGATAAGAGAGATTTTGTTGCTAGGAAGCACGGTAAAGAAAGAGAACCATGGGTTCAGAAACCCATGCCCTTTCCTCCTAAACCATCCAAGTCAAAGGATGATGAGGATTTTGAGCGCTTTGCTGAAACGATTAGACCTATTTTCTTACGTATGCATTTAACTGATATGCTGAAAGTAAATCCTTATGCTAAGTATATGAAGGATATCATTACAAATAAAAGAAAGATATCGGGAGCTGAAATTTCCACCATGCTTGCTAATTACACTTTTAAGGGTGGAATACCAAAGAAACTTGGAGATCTGGGTGTACCAACTATACCATGCTCCATTAAAAGAAATTATGTTAGAACTGCTTTATGTGATATTGGAGCCGGTGTTAGTGTTATGCCTCACTCTTTATATCATAGACTTGAATTGAATAAGTTGACACCTACTGAAATATCTTCGCAAATGGCTGATAAATCAACTGCTATACCTGTCGGTATTTGTGAGGATGTGCCTGTTGTGGTTGCAAATGTCACTATCTTAACGGACTTTGTTATTCTTGATATTCCCGAGGATGATAGTATGTCTATTATCCTTGGTAGACCTTTTCTTAATACTGCAGGGACTATTATTGATTGCAACAAAGGCAATGTCACTTTTCATGTTAATGGTATTGAGCATATAGTACACTTTCCGAGGAAACAATCTCAAGTTCATAGCATCAACTTTATTGAAAAAAGTTCCAACTATCATTTTTGGAGGTTTTGAATTTCCTCTCCCTACTGTTAAGAAAAAGTATGATATTCTTATTGTTGGGGATTTTCATATCCCCGTTGAGGTAACTTAGTGTTATTCGAAGTTTCTCCGGTTCCGTGTTATTCAGAATGAGTTTGTTAACAAGACTTGATCAACCTTGTTAGTGGATTCATTTTGATGATCACGAGATGGATGAAACTAGAAGGCACAACCTTCTATACCCTCTCTTTACTTTCTGTTATTTAGAATAAATAAAAGCAAAAATAGTATTATCTGTCTGTTTTCTGAATTATCCGTGCATTAAAAAAATAGTCCAAAAATAAAAGTGCTCCAAATGCCCTGCAAATTTAGTATGATTTTTTCTGGAATATTTGAGGATTTTAGGCACTGAAAACACTGCAGGAGGGGCAAGCAACATGCCACGAGAGAGGAGGGCGCACCCCCCCTGAAGGGCGCGCCCCCTGTCTCGTGGGCCCCTGGTGGCTCCCCTCCACTTATGCCAGCACCCACACACTTCATCTTCTACCCAAAAAAATCCCCATCCAGCTCAAGCACGAGTTCTAGCTCGTTTTGCTGCGATTTTCCATCTCTTAGCTCAAAGCTCCATTCACAAAACTGCTTTGGGAGATTGTTGCTTGGTATGTGACTCCTCCATTGGTCCAATTAGTTTTTGTTCTAGTGCTTTATTCATTGCAAATTTTTGCTGCATAGGTGACCATGTTCTTGAGCTTGCATGTTAAATTTTTGAGGTCCCAAGTAATTCCAATGCTTGATATAGGCTCTAGGCACTTGTAGGAGTAGTTGCTATCAATCTTGTTTGGTTTTATCCACTTTTATTTTGAAGTTACTAAAATTTCAGAAATTTTCAAAAAAAGAAATATGCTTAGAAGAATGTACCAAGGTGGTTCCTTGGCAAAGAAAGGGCCAAGGATTGCTATACGTGAGCAAGATGTTAAATTGCCGAGGGACGCAAATGTACGGGCTTGTGAGTGGCCATCCGATGATTTTATGGTCGAAGCAGGCTTCAAGGAGGAATTTGACGCGTACGTGCGTAAGGCCGAGCTGGAGGACTTCTTACAAGATAAGTGTCCTCAGTATTATCAATTGACTAATTCCTTTGTGCGGAGGTTCGAATATATTTCTGTGCGTAATTCTCCTAGTGTCATGTTTGATATTTATGATACATCTTATACCATGGATTTAGAGGATTTCACAACTGCTTGCAAACTCCCGCAGTGGGGTAATATTAATGATCCTCGCAAATCTGAATTTAGAGATTTTCTTGCTAGTATCACTGTTGGAGAATCTAGGGACATAACACAAGCTACCATAGGGAGCATTCATTTTCCTGCTATACATTATTTTGCTCTTTTCATTGGTAGATGCATTAATGGTAAGGACGAAGCATGTCACATGTGTGTCCCTGATCTTTGTGTCCTCAAGAGTGCTGTGTCAGGTTATAAAGGTTACAACTTGGGGGCAATAGTTGCACGTAGGTTGCAGAATAATAGTAGAAGGGGAGATTTCTTTGGAGGAATTTATGCAACCCGTGTGGCTAATTTTCTTAATATAGATCCATGAGAGGGGGATATGATTGTACCTCCTGTTTATTTGGATAAAGAAGCTATGTTTGATCATCATTTTCTTGAGAGGAATGAACAATTCCTCCATTATCGACTAATCTATGACAGGCGCAATGTCGTCCCTGTTACTCTTCCTACCCCCTACCTTTTTGATTGTCAGGCAAAAGGAAGATATGTTGTCACCAGGGAGGAAGCAACTGAATATGAGAGGGGAATGGAGGCAGCTCGTCAACACGCTGCTGCTCAGGAGGCGGTCACCTCTGCATCTCAGTATGACCCCAGTTTCTCTTATGGATATCAGCCAGGCGGTCATTGGTATTAGACCAACTTAGGCCAAAAGCCTAAGCTTGGGGGAGTACGTATTTCTCACCGACTTTACATTCATGTTCACACAATAGTCGTCGGTGCTCATACTCTTTCATTGTATTATCCATGCTAGTTTAAATTTCTTTTTCTAGTTTTCTTCTTGTGTGTTTGATAAACCTTGAGAAAAACCAAAAAAATTAGTTAGTTTAATTTCCTTGCTTGTAGTAGAAATTAAAATGAAAACCAAAAAGATTTCTAGTTCTTCTTCTTACTTGTTGGGAGCTTCCCGTGTAAATAGTTTTATTTTCTTTTCTTTCTTTTGGGGGTCGAGAAGACTATATTGAAAATGCTTAGTGGCTCTTATATGCATGATTGTTTATTTAATTTAGAGCCCATATTACTTGTCTTCTCTCTTGAGTTGAATGCTTGCAGATTCCAGCTTAGTACAATGCACGTGCACTCTTATTATTATACACATCGTTCGGTCATGCAAGTGAAAGGCAATAATGACGATATATGATGGACTTATTGGGATGAGAAAAGCTGGTATGAACTCGACCTCTCTTGTTTTTGTAAATATGATGAGTTCATCGTTCCTGAGTCAGTTATTATGAAGTAAACATATTTGCAATGACATTTAGAGATTATAGTTACTTGTGCCATGCTTGATTAGCTATGAGTTATAATGGTTTACCTTGCGTGCCAACATGCTATTAGAATGATTATGGTGTGATATGATGGGATGGTATCCTCCTTTGAATGAATTGAGTGGCTCGACTTGGCACATGTTCACGCATGTAGTTGAATCAAATCAACATAGCCTTCACGATTTTTATGTTCATGGTGGATTATATCCTACTCATGCTTGTACTCGGTGTGAATTAATTTTAATGCATGTTTACGACTGTTGTCGCTCTCTCAGTTGGTCGCTTCCCAGTCTTTTGCTAGCCTTCACCCTGTACTAAGCGGGAATACTGCTTGTGCATCCAAACTCCTTAAACCCCAAAGTCGTTCCATATGAGTCCATTATACCTTCCTATATGCGGTATTTACCTGCCGTTCCAAGTAAATTTGTATGTGCCAAACTCCAAACCTTCAAATGAAATTCTGTTTTGTATGCTCGAGCAGCTCATGTTACAACTAGGGCTGCCTATATCTTCCATGCTAGGTGGGTTATTCTCAAGAGGAGTGGACTCCGCTCCTCATTCACGAGAAAGGGCCGATAATCGGGATGACCAGTCCCATGATCCAAAAAGATCAAAGCAAATCAAAATAATTAAACAAAACTCCCCAGGGCTGTTGTATGTTGGAGGCACTCATTGTTTCGAGCAAGCCATGGATTGATGCTTGTTGGTGGTTGGGGGAGTATAAACCTTTACCATTCTGTTTGGGAACTGCCTATAATGCATGTAGTATGGAAGATACAGCCATCTCATAGTTGTTGCGTTGACAGCAAAAGTATGCCGCTCAAAATGTTATTCAATCTCTATTTTAAAATCGAGCTCTGGCACCTCTACAAATCCCTGCTTCCCTCTGCGAAGGGCCTATCTATTTACTTTTTATGTTGATTCATCATCCTTCTTATTAAAAGCACCCGCTGGAGAGCACACTGTCGTTTGCATTCATTATTATTGGTTTATATTGGGTATGACTTGACTGGATCTCTTTTACCATGAATTACAATGCTTAGTCAGTCCTTGATCTTTAAAGGTGCTCTGCATTTATGTTTTGCGGTCTCAGAAAGGGCTAGCAAGATACCATTTTGTTATATCATGTTATGATTATTTTGAGAAAGTGTTGTCATCCGAGTTTTATTATTATGGCTCGCTAGCTAATTATGCTATTGATATGAGTAATTATGAGACTATGTGTTATTGTGAGTATGGTTAGTTCATAATATTTGCTGAAACTTGAATGCTGGCTTTTCATTTTACAACAACAAGAGCAAATAGAGTTTGTAAAACTTTTTCTTTATCACTTTCAGTTTATCAACTGAATTGCTTGAGGACAAGCAAAGGTTTAAGCTTGGGGGAGTTGATACGTCTCCAATGTAACTACTTTTCCAAACACTTTTTCCCTTGTTTTGGACTCTAACTTGCATGATTTGAATGAAACTAACCCGAACTGACGCTGTTTTCAGCAGAACTACAATGATGTTGTTTTATGTGTAGAAAAGAAAAGTTCTCGGAATGTCTTGGAAATCCACGGAGGCACTTTTTGGAATTAATAAGAATTTTTGGCGAAAGAATTAATGCCAGGGGCCCACAGCCTGTCCACAAGATAGGGGGCGCGCCCCCCAGGGCGCGGCCTCCTATCTCGTGGGCCCCCTGGACCTCCACCGACCTCAACTCCAACTCCATATATTCACGTCCGGGGAGAAAAAAATCAGAGAGAAAGTTTCATCGCGTTTTACGACACGGAGCCGCCGCCAAGCCCTAATCTCTCTCGGGAGGGCTGATTTGGAGTCCGTTAGGGGCTCCGAAGAGGGGGATTCGTCGCCGTCGTCATCATCAACCATCCTCCATCACCAATTTCATGATTCTCACCGCCGTGCGTGAGTAATTCCATCGTAGGCTTGCTGGACGGTGATGGGTTGGATGAGATTTACCATGTAATCAAGTTAGTTTTGTTAGGGTTTGATCCCTAGTATCCACTATGTTCTGAGATTGATGTTGCTATGACTTTGCTGTGCTTAATGCTTGTCACTAGGGCCCGAGTGCCATGATTTCAGATCTGAACCTATTATGTTTTCATGAATATATGTGTGTTCTTGATCCTATCTTGCAAGTCTATAGTCACCTATTATGTGTTATGATCCGACAACCCCGAAGTGACAATAATTGGGATACTTCTCGGTGATGATTGTAGTTTGAGGAGTTCATGTATTCACTATGTGCTAATGCTTTGTTCTGGTTCTCTATTAAAAGGAGGCCTTAATATCCCTTAGTTTCCGTAAGGACCCCGCTGCAACGGGAGGGTAGGACAAAAGATGTCATGCAAGTTCTTTTCCATAAGCACGTATGACTATTTACGGAATACATGGCTACATTACATTGATGAACTAGAGCTAGTTCTATATCATCCTATGTTATAACTATTGCATGAGGAATCACATCCAGCATAATTATCCATCATTGATCCACTGCCTACGAGCTTTTCACATATTGGTCTTCGCTTATTTACTTTTCCGTTGCTACTGTTACAACAACTACAAAAACCCCAAAACATTTATCTTTACCTTTGCTACCGTTACCTTTATTTTCATACCACTTTTGCTACTAAATACTTTGCTGCAGATACTTAGTTATCCAGGTGTGGTTGTATTGACAACTCAACTGCTAATACTCAAGAATATTCTTTGGCTCCCCTTGTGTCGAATCAATAAATTTGGGTTGAATACTTTACCCTCGAAAGCTGTTGCGATCCCCTACACTTGTGGGTTATCAGGTTACGTGGTGCACCCCTGCAGGGAAGATATATATTTGAATACCGTGTCCACGGTAATGGACGTTCAAACTTGTATCCGGATCTTATATAACTAGAAATGGACATTTGAGATATGTGATGGATATGTGGCTCCGAGATTACTTTCCCGCAGGGTGTCGGGGAAGGATCTCTGGGCGTTGATGTTACAACATGCTTGTTAAATATTACAAACTGCTATTCTTTACTCTTCTACATGCTGCAAGATGCTTGGAGCTGCTTGAAGATGCTAGTCTTCGATAGGCTAGGCCTTCCCCTTTATTCTGGCATTCTGCAGTTCAGTCCATAGATACAAACCTTCCATTTGATACTAGTGCATACTTAGTATAGATCTGATGCTTGCGAGTACTTTGGATGAGTAGTCATGGTTTCTTTGCTACCCCTTTTCCCCCTTCTTCCTTCTTTCTGGTTGATGCAACCAGATGGTGGATCCCTGGAGCCAGATGCCACCGCCGATGGATGCTGCTACGTGAAGACCGCCGACGACCAGGAGTAGTTAGGATGTCCCAGGAAGGAGGCCTTGCCTCTTTCATCGTGTTGCTTTTGTCCTAGCCTTCTTAAGGCATCCTTGTTTAACTTATGTCTGTACTCAGATATTGTTGCTTCCGCTGACTCTTGTGTATCGAGCTTGTATTCGAGCCCTCGAGGCCCTTGGCTTGTAATATAAAGCTTGTATTATTTTGATTTGTGTCTAGAGTTGTGTTGTGATATCTTCCCGTGAGTCCGTGATCTTGATCATACACATTTGCGTGTATGATTAGTGTACGATTGAATCGGGGGCATCACAAGTTGGTATCAGAGCCGACTGCCTGTAGGATCCCCCTTTCCAATTCCTTGGTCGAAGTTGAGTCTAGTCTTTGAAAAACTGTTTTACTAACATGGTTGTGTGGCTTACGGGCCCACATCGCCATTGGGTGGTATTAGGATCTTTTATTCCTCGTCTATACTCTAGGGATCTGATCTCTCTTCTATTCGGGTTAAATGGTTTTGCTAACAATAACTATAGGTTCTCGTAAATACTTTCTCCCGGAGAGCCCCTTCATTCCAGATGATGGCCTGCTTCACCAGAAGATTTTGAAGATACTCTCTGATGTTTTACCGAGTCCTTTGTACCCTTCGCCGTTGCGGTCCCTACCACCGATAAATCCTTATGTGTAACTTCCTATGTTGTCATTCATACCTTCATCCCCAGTTGCTCTTGTTATTACAAGATGTCCTGAAATACTCTTCGATGTTCCGAGAATTCTTTATGCTTACTGCCCTACAGTTCCTTGCCACATGAATACCCCTACGGATAATTACTCGCTCTTATCGAGTATCCATTCATCCCCAGTTGTTCTTATGCTTCATAAGATACTTTGTAAAACAATCCGAGCTTTCGAGGACCTCTGTCGCCTATTGCTCTAGAAGGTCTTACATGCCTACACTATGGTTAATTCCATATGCCTAGCTGTATCCATTGACGTCCTTCCTCATTATCATTTTGAGTCTTTCGATTTGATATGTTTGTGAATAGTTGCAATCATCAGTTGATCCTTATAGATTATCTTTCTGGCTCAGACATCTTCCCGAACATGAGCTGGTTCTCGGCCAATAAGATTGTCATCGTTTGTGCCCTAAGTCTATTCAACTTATCCGTCCTTGATCAAAGCGTTTGCTTCTAATCCCTTGATTTTGGAAATTGTAATTCCGTTGCATTTGCGCCTTGAATTAGTCAGTTGTTCCTATAACCTGATCTCCTTGCATCCCCTCCTCTTCTGGTTGAGTACCGTTGCTCACATCAGATCCCTCGTGGACCACCAGATTCTTTGTTGGGTTCTATCCGACAGTGTCCTTCATATTCAATAACCTTGTGAGCCTTCCATCGGATACATAATGCCTTTGGTAAATTTTATCCCCCGCTCTTGTCAACCATACCCTTCTTTCGAGCTTTATTTACTCGTGAAGTTGTGGTATATGTTCCTAAGATGCCCCTATGGGTTGCATATATGTCTTCCCTAAATCCGTGTGAACTCGAAAGTTATGCGGGTTATACTCTACTGGCTTTTCGTCAGGTAAAATTTCAACAGTACAACTTCTTCAAATGCGAGAAGTGAATGGAAAGTTGTGCATTAGAGAAGTGGGAGTCGACCTTGAGCCTTTGTGTTCATGCCCATGGATCGGATGTGGAACTTATCATGGAAGCTTCTTGTAATAACATTAATCGCCTTGTGATAAGTTCATCTTGTATCTATGTTTGGTCCTTTGCAACCGTGGTTCCGACCATATTGTTCTCCTTTGATTCCATTTCTCGGACAAGTTAAAGTACTTGTCTTCTACAGAGGTTTTCATCTGTCCAACCTCTATCCAGTTCTACCTTCGAGTATTACCCTATGGTATCTCGAGAATATCACAGAAGTACATAACTTCTTATGAGTTCTTCATCAACTATTATTTCTCGCCAATTCAAATTTTCCACGGGTTCTGAGTTGATAGACACTCGAGAACACCGATAACTGATTCGAGTATACACTTTCCTTTCCATTGTTTTGTTCAACCTTTCTTGTAACCTATCATACCTGAGTAGTGATAATTCCCTGCTTATGTAAACACCTCGATGTACATTCTCTGTCAGTAAGACCTTGTTACTATTGTTGATGACATTCTGGTAGCCGCCGATGGACGAGAACTTTGCCATTTGGTCCGCCTCATCTTAACAAGCAGGAAAATGGTTCTCTTCCTCCCTCTCCCTTAGTACCAACGTTGTTGCCAACATAACTGACAGGCTATCCTCTGACCTACCTTGCTATCATGACCGTGCATATGTTAGTGCCCTTCCTACCTTTAACCCACATGGTGGGCCCATAACCCACAGTTCCACAGGATCGAAACCTGACTCTCCTGTACATCTCTGTCTTACAAAATTGTTCCTCACGCTTGGCTTCGTATGTAATTCACGAGCTACCTTCTTGTGATCTGTTCTGCTATCAGATGCAATACTTATTTTCGATGCACTGAACCCCTTTCACACTCTATTTCAGACATCGAACGATTGTCCATCCGCTTGAAGCTTCTTATTGCTCCTCCTTACCTTGCTCTCGATGACTTTCTTGAAATTCAACTCGAGAGATGCCTCTATGCCACGTCGCGAGATAGCCCCCAGGTACCTATCTGGTGTTGAGCCCCGTCCTTTTCGAGTCTTTCCCCCTACTACACCCCTTAAATCTCGGGACAAGATTTCTTGTAGTGGAGGAGTATTGTGACACCCGGATAGTTAAGCTACAGTAATCCCAAGTTAATAGTGCCACGTCACCACTCTTATTGTTGCTAATCCTCGGTTGATCCAAATCGCAACTCAAATTCAAACTTAAAATAAAGTCAAAATTTAAAGTTTTCAAAATGTCAAAACTAAATTGTTCAAACTGTAGAAATTAATTCATAAGTATTGTTGGTGAAGAAACCAAGTTTTTTTAAATGTTTAAGTGCTCAAAATTAATGAAAACAATAGCAAAAACAATTAATTAAGTGCCTTTGATAAATTATAAGTTTACAAATTATTTTGCTTAAGTGCCAAATAATTTTGTGGCAGTAGCATATTTAGTAACATTGATTTAGGTGATGTTTAGATATTTTATAAAGCTAAAATATACAGAAAATAAAATAGAAAGCTATTAAACAGAAACTAAATAAAAGAAAAACAAAAGATAAGAGCACAAAAAGGAAACCCCCCACCCCCTGGGCCATGGCCCAACATCCTCCTCAGCCAGGTCGGCCCACACTGGCGATCCCTCCCCTCTCCCCTGTTCACGCGACCGGGTCGCTATAGGGGCGGGTCGCCCCCGACCGTCTCGCCGACATCGACGGGGAGGGGATAAGGCCGCCCTCCCCTCGGCCCCCTCGCCTCCCCGCTCCACTTCCCCCTCTTCTCCCTGTTTCCCTCCGCCTAGCCCCTCGCCCAGGTCCACTCCTCCCTTTCCCCTCGACCTTCTCCACCCGAGCGCCTCTTGTCGCCACCGCCGTCGTCCGCCGCGGCGACCGTCGCTCCCCGTCCCGCATGATGCATCCAGGAGCTCCCTCTTCCTCACCTACATCAACTACATCGCCTCGTTCGAGCTCAACGCCACCGTAACGCCGAGGACGAGGTCGTCTTCAACCTCTGACCACAGAGCTCCACCGAGTCGGAATCGCCGCCCCTGCTGCTCCTAAGTTGTCGCTGAGCCTCCATGTGCCCCGATGTGAGCTACCCCCTCCTTCCCCTCCTCTCTATGTCCCACCGTAGTCCGCAACCGCGCGAGCCACTAGTTTGGCCCCCCTCTGCTACGTACGCACGACCGTCGCGGCCTTGTGTGCCTGCTGCCCTGCCTAGTCGCGCTCGCCGCCCGTCTTTGCTCCGGCCGCGCCCACGCTCTCAAGCGCTCGCACTCCCGCATGAGGCCTCGACCTGGCCAACTTCCGCTGGCCACCTTCCCTGCTGCGGCCTGGTGTGCTAGGGCCACAGCCCTGCTCGTCCGCCCGCGGCCCGCTCCCAGCGCTCGCCCGCGCCGCGCCCCAGCGCCGCCCCGCCGTGGCCTCGCCGCTGCTGGGTGATACGTCTCCAACGTATCTATAATTTATGAAGCATTCATGCTATTTTATTATCTATTTTGAATGTTTATGGGCTTTATTATACACTTCTATATTATTTTTGGGACTAACCTATTAACTGGAGGCCCAGCCCATTGATGTCTACTACACAACCTTCTTCTTGTAGACGTTGTTGGGCCTGTAAGTGCACATGTTTATAGGACAGTAGCAAATTTCCCTCAAGTGGATGACCTAAGGTTTATCAATTCGTAGGAGGCATAGGATGAAGATGGTCTCTTTCAAACAACCCTGCAACCAAATAACAAAAACTCTCTTGTGTCCCCAACACACCCAATACAATGGTAAATTGTATAGGTGCACTAGTTCGGCGAAGAGATGGTGATTCAAGTGCAAAATAGATAGTAGATATAGGTATTTGTAATCTGAAATAATAAAAAAAGCAAAGTAGCGAGCGATAAAACTGAGCGTAAACGGTATTGCAATGATAGGAAACAAGGCCTAGGGTTCATACTTTCACTAGTGCAAGTTCTCTCAACAATAATAACATAGATAGATCATATAGCAATACCTCAACATGCAACAAAGAGTCACTCCGAAGCCACTAATAACGGAGAACAAACGTAGAGATTATGGTAGGGTACGAAACCACCTCAAAGTTATTCTTTCGGATCAATCTATAAAAGAGTTCATACTAGAATAACACCTTAAGACACAAATCAACCAAAACCCTAATGTCACCTAGATACTCCATTGTCACCTCAAGTATTCGTGGGCATGATTATACGATATGCATCACACAATCTTAGATTCATCCAACCAACATAAAAGTACTTCAAAGAGTGCCCCAAAGTTTCTACCGGAGAGTCAAGAACGTGTGCCAACCCCTATGCATAGGTTCCCAATGTCACGAAACCCGCAAGTTGATCACCAAAACATACATCAAGTGGCACATGATATCCCATTGTCACCACAGATAATCACGGCAAGACATACATCAAGTGTTCTCATAAAGACTCAATCCGATAAGATAACTTCAAAGGGGAAACTCAATTCATCACAAGAGAGTAGAGGGGAGAAACATCATAAGATCCAACTACAATAGCAAAGCTCGGGATACATCAAGATCGTGCCCTCGAGGGAACACAAGAGAGAACAAGAGAGAGAGAGAGAGAGATCAAACACATAGCTACTGGTACATACCCTCAGCCCTGAGGGTGAACTACTCCCTCCTCGTCATGGATAGCGCCGGGATGATGAAGATGGCCTCCGATGACGGGATCCCCCTCCGGCAGGGTGTCGAAACAGGGTCCCGATTGGTTTTTGGTGGCTACAGAGGCTTGCGGCGGCGGAACTCCCAATCTATTATCTGTTCTGGAAGTTTTACAATGCGTAGGTATATATGGGTGCAGGGGGTATGTCGGTGGAGCTACGGGGGGCCCACAAGGTAGGGGGCGCGCCCGGGAGGGGGGGGGGTTGGGTGCGCCCCCCACCCTCGTGAGCACCTCTCATATCTTCGGACGTGGGGTCCAAGTCCATCAGGTGGGTTTCCTTCCAAAAATAACTTCTCCAGTTGATTTCATTCCATTTTGACTCCGTCTGATATTCCTTTTCCTCGAAACACTGAAATAGGCATAAAACAGCAAATCTAGGCTGGGCCTCCGGTTAATAGGTTAGTCCCAAAAATAATATAAAAGTGGATAATAAAGCCCAATATTGCCTAAAACAGTAGATAAAGTAGCATGGAGCAATCAAAAATTATAGATACGTTGGAGACGTATCAAGCATCCCCAAGCTTAATTCCTGCTCGTCCTCGAGTAGGTAAATGATAAAAAAGAATTTTTGATGCAGAGTGATACTTTGGCATAGTTTCAATGTAAATCTTCTTAATTGTGATATGAATATTCAGATTCAAAAGATTTCAAGACAAAAGTTCATATTGACACAAAAATAATAATACTTCAAGCATACTAATCAAAGCAATCATGTATTCTCAAAATAACATGGCAAAAGAAAGTTCATCCCTACAAAATCATATAGTAAGGCTATGCTTCATTTTCGTCACACAAAGATGTTCCCAACTTCTATACCCCCGATGACAAGCCAAGCAATTGTTTCATACTTAAATAATCTCAAACTTTTTCAACCTTCACGCAATACATGAGCGTGAGCCATGGATATATCACTATGGGTGGAATAGAATATGATGATGGGGATTGTGTGGAGAAGACAAAAAATGAGAAAGTCTCACATTGACGAGGCTAATCAACGGGCTATGGAGATGCCCATCAATTGATGTCAACATGAGGAGTAGGGATTGCCATGCAACGGATGCACTAGAGCTATGAATGCTCAACAAAAGAAAACTAGTGGGCGTGCATCCAACTCGCTTGCTCACGAAGACCTAGGGCATTTGAGGAAGCCCATCGTAGGAATATACAAGCCAAGTTCTATAATGAAAAATTCCCACTAGTATAAAAAGACAACTTATGAGACTCACTACATGAAGAACGAGGTGCTACTTTGAAGCACAATATATGAGACTCACTACATGAAGAACAAGGTGCTACTTTGAAGCACAAGTGTGGAAAAAGAGATAGTAGCATTGCCCTTTTCTTTTTTTGGGCCTTTCTATTTTTTTGGGCCTTTTCTTTGGGCAATGCTCTAATAATGATGATAATCACACTTCTATTGATTACAACATAAGGATTACAACTCGAAACTTAGAACAAGATATGACTCTATATGAATGCCTCCGGCGGTGTACCAGGATGGTGCAATGAATCAAGAGTGACATATATGAAACATAATGCATGGTGGTCTTGCCACAAATACGATGTCAACTACATGATCATGCAATGGCAATATGACAAAAGTAATGTATGTCATGATGATGATGGTGGAAGTTGCATGGCAATATATCTCGGAATGGCTATTGAAATGCCATAATAGGTAGGTATGGTGGCTGTTTTGAGGAAGATATTAGGAGGTTTATGTGTGATAGAGCGTATCGTATCACGGAGTTTGGATGCACCGGCGAAGTTTGCACCAACTCTCAAGGTGAGAAAGGGCAATGCACGGTACCGAAGAGGCTAGCAAAGGCGGAAAGGTGAGAGTGCGTATAATCCATGGACTCAACATTAGTCAAAAGAACTCATATACTTATTGCAAAAATTTAGAATTCATCAAAAATTCAAGTATTACGCGCATGCTCCTAGGGGGATAGATTGGTAGGAAAAGACCATCGCTCGTCCCCGACCGCCACTCATAAGGATGCACAAGCCAGGTACATTTCATGTTTCAAATTTGTTACACAACTTTAACCATACGTTCATGCTACGGGACTTGCAAACTTCAACACAAGTATTTCTCAAATTCATAATCACCCAACTAGCACGACTTTGATGTTATCACCTCCATATCTCAAAACAATTATCAAGCATCAAACTTATCTTAGTATTCAATTCACTCAAAAGAAAGTTTCACATATCTTGAATACCAAGTATATTAACATTAAGAAAATTACCATGCTATTAATGACTCTCAAAATAATCTAAGTGAAGCATGAGAGATCAATAGTTTCTTTAAAAAAAATCCACCACCGTGCTCTAAAAGATCTAAGTGAAGCACTAGAGCAAATGACAAACTACTCCGAAAGATATAAGTGAAGATTAATGAGTAGCTAAATAATTATGCAACTATGCGAAGACTCTCTCTCATTTAATAATTTCAGATCTTGATACTTTATTCAAACAGCAAGCAAAGCTAAATAAAACTACATTGCAAGGATAGCACAACTCATGTGAAGAAGCAAAAACTTAGGCTCAACTGATACTAACCGATAGTTGTTGGAGAAGAAAGGTGGGATGCCTACTGGGGCATCCCCAAGCTTAGATGCTTGAGACTTCTTGAAATATTATCTTGGGGTGCCTTGGGCATCCCCAAGCTTGAGCTTTTGTGTCTCCTTAATTCCTCTCATACCATGGTTTCTCTTTTTATCAAAAGCTTCATTCACAACAAACTCAACAAGAACTCGTGAGATAGGTTAGTATAAACCAATGCAAAACCTTATCATTTTGCTACTGTAACAAATCACTAAAATTATTATTCAACATTGAATACTAAATGCCTCTGCATATTTAATACTCCTATCATCAAATAGAATCATTAAATAAGCAAACATACGCAAACAATGCAACCATAACAGCAATCTGCCAAAACAGTACAGTCTGTAAAGAATGCAAGAGTATCAATACTTCCCTGACTCCAAAAATTATGAACTAAAATTCCAACTGTAATAAATTTATCATAGCTTAATATGCAAAAATATTCAACATTAGACCATTCTCTGACTTTTCTAGGGAATTTTTGCAACAGCGGTAAACTTTCTGTTTTCAAACAGCAACATGTATACTAGCAAAATAAGCATGGCAAAGGCTATCCTTGACTTTTTTATTGAAACTAAAGATGCAAAACATTATTCTAAATAACAGAAAGTAAACACTAACAAAATAAAATGACGCTCCAACCAAAACACATATCATGTGGTGAATAAAAATATAGCTCCAAGTAACGTTACCGATAGACGAAGACGAAAGAGGGGATGCCTTCCGGGGCATCCCCAAGCTTAGGCTCTTGGTTATCCTTGAATATCTTGGGGTGCCATGGGCATCCCCAAGCTTAGGCTCTTGCCACTCCTTATTCCATAGTCCATCGAATCTTTACCCAAAACTTGAAAACTTCAACCACACAAAACTCAACAGAAAACTCGTAAGCTCAGTTAGTATAAGAAAATAAAACAACCACTTAGGTACTGTAATGAACTCATTCTAAATTCATATTGGTGTAATATCTACTGTACTTCAACTTATCTATGGTTCATACACTCCGATACTACTCATAGATTCATCAAAATAAGCAAACAACACATAGAAAACAGAATCTGTCAAAAACAGAACAGTCAGTAGTAATCTGTATCAAACGTATACTTCTGGACTCCAAAAATCCTACCAAATTAGGACGCCCTAAGAAATGCGCGTACTAATCCAGATCAAAAAGAATCAGACCAGAAGCACGTTTCTGTGAATTAACAAAACTAATTTACTGGGTGCAAAAGTTTCTGATTTTCAGCAGGATCAACACAACTATCACCGTAAGCTATCCTAAAGGTCTTACTTGGCACTTTATTGAAACAAAAGCTATAAAACATGATTACTATAGTAGCATAATCATGTGAACACACAAAAACAGTAAGGATACATATTGGGTTGTCTCCCAACAAACGCTTTTCTTTAATGCCTTTTAGCTAGGCATGATGATGGCAATGATGCTCACATAAAAGATAAGAATTAAAACATAACGGGAGCATCATGAAGCATATGACTTAGAACTTTTAAGTCTAACCCACTTCCTATGAATAGGTATTTTGTGAGCAAACAACTTATGGGAACAATAATCAACAAGCATAGGAAGGTAAAACAAGCATAGCTTCAAGTTTTGAAGCACATAGAGAGGAAACTTGATATTATTGCAATTCCTACAAGCATATGTTCCTCCCTCATAATAATTTTCAGTAGCATCATGAATGAATTCAACAATGTAACCAGCACCTAAAGCATTCTTTTCATGATCTACTAGCATAGAAATTTTACTACTCTCCACATAAGCAAACTTCTTCTTTATGGCATACGTATCATCACAATAATCATCATAAATAGGAGGCATGCTTTCATCATAGTAAATTTGCTCATCAAAGCTTGGGGGACAAAAAATATCATCTCCATCAAACATAGCTTCCCCAAGCTTGTGGCTTTGCATATCATTAGCATCATGGATATTCAAGGAATTCATACTAACAACATTGCAATCATGCTCATCATTCACATATTTTATGCCAAGAATTCTATGTAATTCTTCTTATAGTACTTGAGCACAATTTTCCTTTCCATCATACTCACGAAAGATATTAAAAAGATGAAGCATATGAGACAAACTCAATTCCATTTTTTGATAGTTTTCTTTTATAAAACTAGACTAGTGCTAAAATAAGAAACAAAAAGATTCGATTGCAAGATCTAAAGATATACCTTCAAGCACTCACCGCGCCAAAAAAGAGCTTAGTTGACGGAGTGTGAGTACCCTTTACCTAGCCTCCCCGGCAACGGCGCCAGAAAAGAGCTTGATGTCTACTACACAACCTTCTTCTTGTAGACGTTGTTGGGCCTGCAAGTGCACAGGTTTGTAGGACAGTAGCAAATTTCCCTCAAGTGGATGACCTAAGGTTTATCAATCCGTAGGAGTCTCTTTCAAACAACCCTGCAACCAAATAACAAAAAGTCTCTAGTGTCCGCAACACATCCAATACAATGGTAAATTGTATAGGTGCACTAGTTCGGCGAAGAGATGGTGATACAAGTGCAAAATAGATAGTAGATATAGGTATTTGTAATCTGAAATAATAAAAACAACAAGGTAGGGAGCGATAAAAGTGAGCGTAAATGGTATTGCAATGATAGGAAACAAGCCCTAGGGTTCATACTTTCACTAGTGCAAGTTCTCTCAACAATAATAACATAGATAGATCATATAGCAATCCCTCAACATGCAACAAAGAGTCACTCCGAAGCCACTAATAGCGGAGAACAAATGTAGAGATTATGGTAGGGTACGAAACCACCTCAAAGTTATTCTTTCGGATCAATCTATAAAAGAGTTCGTACTAGAATAACACCTTAAGACACAAATCAACCAAAACCCTAATGTCACCTAGATACTCCATTGTCACCTCAAGTATCCATGGGCATGATTATACGACATGCATCACACAATCTCAGATTCATCCAACCAACATAAAAGTACTTCAAAGAGTGCCCCAAAGTTTCTACCGGAGAGTCAAAATGTGTGCCAACCCCTATGCATAGGTTCCCAATGTAACGAAACCCACAAGTTGATCACCAAAACATACATCAAGTGGCACATGATATCCCATTGTCATCACAGATAATCACGGCAAGACATACATCAAGTGTTCTCATAAAGACTCAATCCGATAAGATAACTTCAAAGGGGAAACTCAATTCATCACAAGAGAGTAGAGGGGGAGAAACATCATAAGATCCAACTACAATAGCAAAGCTCGGGATACATCAAGATCGTGCCCTCGAGGGAACACGAGAGAGAACACGAGAGAGAGAGATCAAATACATAGCTACTGGTACATACCCTCAGCCCTGAGGGTGAACTACTCCCTCCTCGTCATGGATAGCACCGGGATGATGAAGATGGCCTCCTATAATGGGATCCCCCTCCAGCAGGGTGCCAGAACAGGGTCCCGATTGGTTTTTGGTGGCTACATAGGCTTGCGGCGGCGGAACTGCCGATCTATTTTCTGTTCTGGAAGTTTTACGATGCATAGGTATATATGGGTGCAGGGGGTACATCGGTGGAGCTACGGGGGCCCCACGAGGTAGGGGGCGTGCCCGGGGTGGGTGGGCGCGCCCCCACCCTTGTGAGCACCTCCCATATCTTCTGACGTGGGGTCCAAGTCCATCAGGTGGGTTTCCTTCCAAAAATAACTTCTCCAGTTGATTTCGTTCCGTTTTGACTCCGTCTGATATTCCTTTTCCTTGAAACACTGAAATAGGCATAAAACAGCAAATCTGGGCTGGGCCTCCGGTTAATAGGTTAGTCCCAAAAATAATATAAACGTGGATAATAAAGCCCAATATTGCCTAAACAGTAGATAAAGTAGCATGGAGCAATCAAAAATTATAGATACGTTGGAGAGGTATCACCCATATTGTTGTTTTCTTGCCTATTTCAGTGTTTTGAAGAAAAGGAATATCAAACGGAGTCCAAACGGAATGAAACCTTCGGGAGCGTGATTTTTGGAACGAACGTGATCCAGGAGACTTGGAGTTAAAGGCAAGGAAGCTTCGAGGTGGCCACGAGGGTGGGGGGTGCGCCCCCCCCTACTGGGTGTGCCCCCTGTCTCGTGGGCCCGTCGAGGCTCCCCCGACCGACTTCTTTCGCCTATACATTCCCATATACCCTAATACCATCGAAGAACAAGATAGATCGGGAGTTCCACCACCGCAAGCCTTTGTAGCCACCAAAAACCTCTCGGGAGCCCGTTCCGGCACCCTGCCGGAGGGGGAATCCCTCACCGGTGGCCATCTTCATCATCCCGGCGCTCTCCATGACTAGAAGGGAGCAGTTCACCCTCGGGGCTGAGGGTATGTACCAGTAGCTATGTGTTTGATCTCTCTCTCTCTCTCTCTCTCTCTCTCTCTCTCTCTCTCTCTCGTGTTCTCTCTATGGCACGATCTTGATGTATCGCGAGCTTTGCTATTATAGTTGGATCTTATGATGTTTCTCCCCCTCTACTCTCTTGTGATGAATTGAGTTTTTCCTTTGAAGTTATCTTTTCAGATTGAGTCTTTAAGGATTTGAGAACACTTGATGTATGTCTTGCTGTGCTTATCTATGGTGACAATGGGATATCACGTGATCCACTTGATGTATGTTTTGGTGATCAACTTGCGGGTTCCGCTCATGAACCTATGCATAGGGGTTGGCACACGTTTTCGTCTTGAGACTCCGGTAGAAACTTTGGGGCACTCTTTGAAGTACTTTGTGTTGGTTGAATAGATGAATATGAGATTGTGTGATGCATATCGTATAATCATGCCCACGGATACTTGAGGTGACAATGGAGTATCTAGGTGACATTAGGGTTTTGGTTGATTTGTGTCTTAAGGTGTTATTCTAGTATGAACTCTGTGATAGATTGAACGGAAAGAATAGCTTCATGTTATTTTACTACGGACTCTTGAATAGATAGAATAGAAAGGATAACATTGAGGTGGTTTCGTACCCTACCATAATCTCTTCGTTTGTTCTCCGCTATTAGTGGCTTTGGAGTGACTCTTTGTTGCATGTTGAGGGATTGTTATATGATCTATCTATGTTATTATTGTTTAGAGAACTTGCACTAGTGAAAGTATGAACCCTATGCCTTGTTTCCTACCATTGCAATACCGTTTACGCTCACTTTTATCATTAGTTACCTTGCTGTTTTTATATTTTCAGATTATAAAAACCTATATCTACCATCCATATTGCACTTGTATCACCATCTCTTCGCCGAACTAGTGCACCTATACAATTTACCATTGTATTGGGTGTGTTGGGGACACAAGAAACTCTTTGTTATTTGGTTGCAGGGTTGTTTGAGAGAGACCATCTTCATCCTACGCCTCCTACGGATTGATAAACCTTAGGTCATCCACTTGAGGGGAATTTGCTACTGTCCTACAAACCTCTGCACTTGGAGGCCCAACAACGTCTACAAGAATAAGGTTGTGTAGTAGACATCAAGCTCTTTTTTGGCGCCATTGCCGGGGAGGTGAGTGCTTGAAGGTATATCTTTAGATCTTGCAATAAAATCTTTTTGTTTCTTGTTTTATCACTAGTTTAGTCTATAAAAGAAAACTACAAAAAAATGGAATTGAGTTTGCCTCATACACTTCATCTTTTTAATATCTTTCGTGAGTATGATGGAAAGGAAAATTGTGATCAAGTGCTAGAAGAAGAAATCTATAGAATGTTGGGCACTAAATCTTTGTATGATGAGCATGATTGCAATGTTGTTAGTATGAATTCCTTGAATATCCATGATGCTAATGATATGCAAAGCCACAAGCTTGGGGATGCTATGTTTGATGAAGATGATATGTTTAGTCCCCCAAGTTTTGATGAGAATATTTATTATGATGAAAGCATGCCTCCTACCTATGATGGTTATATTGATGAAAGTGGGTTTGGAAGAGTGTCAACTTTAGGAAGTAGTGATCCCACTATTTTGGAGGATGTTGAATCTTATTGTGATGAATATGAAATTGGATTTGGAAGAGTGTCAACTTTATTTAGTGATGAATCCACTATTTTGGAAGAGGTTCCAATTGATTATGAGAACAAAGTTGCTATCTATGATGATTATTGTGATGACTTGTATGCTATTAAGAATAATGATAACCATGAAACTTGTCATCATGATTTTAGTCCGGGACGTCCGGGACAGGGAAAACTTTCTCGGATGTTTCCCCCTTCGCTAGTAACGCCTAGCACTGCGTGAGAACACCTCTAGCCCCGTATAATCATGTTGTGCATATGTTTGCCTGTAGTTACTGTTTCTTCCCCCTCTTCTCTCCGGTAGACCCCGAGACCGCTGCTGATGCCCCTGTGATCGACTACGTCAACGACGACCCTTCTTCCATTTCACGGGAGCTTCCAGGCAAGCCCCCCCTTGATCATCCCGATATCTCATATTCCATTCTCTCATGCTTGCATTAGAATTTGCTACTGTTATTGATTGCTCCTATTCTGATGCATAGCCTACTTTTGTAACCTGCTTATTGTTACCTACATGCTTATCCTAAACTGCTTAGTATAGGTTGGTTAGTGATCCATCAGTGACCCCCACCTTGTCCTTGTTGCCCCTGCTTCATCATCGACGACTCGATCAACGTGATCGACGACCAGAGCCTGACACCTCACATCACATCATGCTCCTTTTGTTGCTCGACTCTGCAGAGCTACTATCGAGTGCCGAGGGTGATCCCTCATAACGCACTCCTGATGAAAATTCTGTAGTGTAGCTATTTGGTCGTGGTCATCGAGGGTGATTTCCTCTTTCACCATTCCTGATACGGCTCTGTCGTTCAGCACCTCAAGTGTGATCCTTGAGGGTGGTCCCTCTTATGTTCACCTTGATGATTACATTGAGTGGAATCCTTCGTGGGTGATTCCTCGGGTTTTCTCCTTGATGTTTAGACACACGGTTACCTTGAATTTACTTGAGACCATTGTTGAAGTCAGGTCAGCCCTGAGGGGTACTCGCGAGTTGATGTGAAAGTCAGGCGGTCCCGTTGAGCACCCGCGAGTTTTCCATGTGGCACGGCCGGGCAGTCTGGGCCCTTGCCATAAGTCAATGAGACGGGGCGACGGGGTCACCTTATCGTGAGTCTCTGCTCATTTTGGCGAGCCCCCAATGCATTAACAGGTTTGGGTATTTGTTTTGAGTTGGCCTCTGGCCTTTATGCACTAACCACCACGCCAGAATAGATATGGGCCTCGACGTCGCAGTATCAACCGAAGCTTTATCAGACGTCCAGTTCAGCATCATGGGCCCGTCGGGGCAGTGCCATCCAGTATGAGGTGGTGCTTGTCCTGCCTCGTCGCACAATGACCCGGAGTGCTGCGGGCGATGGGCCCAGACCCCAGAGTGCTTAGGAGGTAGACCGACGGGGACCTCTCTGCTGAGCCTTGTGAAGGAAATATGCCCTAGAGGCAATAATAAAGTTATTATTTATTTCCTTATTTCATGATTAATGTTTATTATTCATGCTAGAATTGTATTAACCGGAAACATAATACATGTGTGAATACATAGACAAACATAGTGTCACTAGTATGCCTCTACTTGATTAGCTCGTTGATCAAAGATGGTTGAGTTTCCTAGCCATAGACATGAGTTGTCATTTGATTAACGGGATCACATCATTAGGAGAATGATCTGATTGACTTGACCCATTCCGTTAGCTTAGCACTTGATCGTTTAGTATGTTGCTATTGCTTTCTTCATGACTTATACATATTCCTATGACTATGAGATTATGCAACTCCCGTTTACCGGAGGAACACTTTGTGTGCTACCAAATGTCACAACGTAACTGGGTGATTATAAAGGAGCTCTACAGGTGTCTCCAAAGGTACATGTTGAGTTGGCGTATTTCGAGATTAGGATTTGTCACTCCGATTGTCGGAGAGGTATCTCTGGGCCCTCTCGGTAATGTACATCACTATAAGCCTTGCAAGCAATGTAGCTAATGAGTTAGTTGCGGGATGATGCATTACATAACGAGTAAAGAGACTTGCCGGTAACGAGATTGAACTAGGTATTGAGATACCGACGATCGAATCTCAGGCAAGTAACATACCGATGACAAAGGGAACAACATTTGTTGTTATCCGGTTTGACCGATAAAGATCTTCGTAGAATATGTGGGAGCTAATATGAGCATCAGGTTCCGCTATTGGTTATTGACCGGAGACGTGTCTCGTTCATGTCTACATAGTTCTCGAACCCGTAGGGTCCGCACGCTTAAAGTTAGATGACAGTTATATTATGAGTTTATGTGTTTTGATGTACCGAAGGAGTTTGGAGTCCCGGATGATATCGGGGACATGACGAGGAGTCTCGAAATGGTCGAGACGTAAAGATCGATATATTGGACGACTATATTCGGATATCGGAAAGGTTCCGAGTGATTCGGGTATTTTTCGGAGTACCGAAGAGTTACGGGAATTCGCCGGGGAGTATATGGGCCTTATTGGGCTTTAGGGGAAAGAGAGAGGAGAGGTTGGGCGCCCCCCAAGGCCTAGTCCGAATTGGACTAGGGGGAGGGGCTGCGCCCCCTCATTCCTTCTCTTCTCTCTCCCCTTTCCTTGACTCCTACTCCTACTACTTGGAAGGGGGGAATCCTACTCCCGGTGGGAGTAGGACTCCTCCTAGGGCGTGCCATAGAGAGGGCCGGCCCTCCCCCTCCTCCACTCCTTTATATACGGGGAGGAGGGCACCCCTTGGAGACACAACAAAAGATCATTGATCTCTTAGCCATGTGTGGTGCCCCCCTCCACCATAGTCCTCCTCGATAATATCGTAGTGGTGCTTAGGCAAGCCCTGCGACAGTAGAACATCATCATCGTCACCACGCCGTCGTGCTTACGGAACTCTCCCTCGACACTCGGCTGGATCGGAGTTCGAGGGATGTCATCGAGCTGAACGTGTGCTAGAACTCGGAGGTGTCGTGCTTTTGGTGCTTGATCGGTTGGGCCGTGAAGACGTACGACTACATCAACCGCGTTGTTCTAATGCTTACGTTTTCGGTCTACGAGGGTACGTGGACGACACACTCCCCTCTCGTTGCTATGCATCACCATGATATTGCGTGTGCGTAGGAATTTTTTTTGAAATTACTACGTTCCCCAACAGTGGCATCCGAGCCAGGTTTTATGCGTAGATGTTATATGCACGAGTAGAACACAAGTGAGTTGTGGGCGATACAAGTCATACTGCTTACCAGCATGTCATACTTTGGTTCGGCGGTATTGTTGGATGAAGTGGCCCGGACCGACATTACGCGTACGCTTACGTGAGACTGGTTCTACCGACGTGCTTTGCACATAGGTGCCTGGCGGGTGTCCGTTTCTCCAACTTTAGTTGAACCGAGTGTGGCTACGCCCGGTCCTTGAGAAGGTTAAAACAACACTAACTTGACGAACTATCGTTTTGGTTTTGATGTGTAGGTAAGAACGGTTCTTGCTCAGCCCGTAGCAGCCACGTAAAACTTGCAACAACAAAGTAGAGGACGTCTAACTTGTTTTTGAAGGGCATGTTGTGATGTGATATGGTCAAGATGTGATGCTATATTTTATTGTATGAGATGATCATGTTTTATAACCGAGTTATCGGCAACTGGCAGGAGCCATATGGTTGTCGCTTTATTGTATGCAATGCAATCGTCATGTAATTGCTTTACTTTATCACTAAGCGGTAGCGATAGTCGTAGAAGCAGTAGGTGGAAAAACGACAATGATGCTACGATGGAGATCAAGGTGTCGCGCCGGTGACAATGGTGATCATGACGGTGCTTCGGAGATGGAGATCACAAGCACAAGATGATGATGGCCATATCATATCACTTATATTGATTGCATGTGATGTTTATCCTTTATGCATCTTATTTTGCTTTGATTGACGGTAGCATTATAAGATGATCTCTCACTAAATTTCAAGGTATAAGTGTTCTCCCTGAGTATGCACCGTTGCGAAAGTTCTTCATGCTGAGACACCACATGATGATCAGGTGTGATAGGCTCTACGTTCAAATACAATGGGTGCAAAACAGTTGCACACGCAGAATACTCAGGTTAAACTTGACGAGCCTAGCATATACATATATGGCCTCGGAACACTGAGACCAAAAGGTCGAGCATGAATCATATAGTAGATATGATCAACATAGTGATGTTCACCATTGAAAACTACTCCATCTCACGTGATGATCGAACATGGTTTAGTTGATTTGGATCATGTGATCACTTAGATGATTAGAGGGATGTCTATCTAAGTGGGAGTTCTTAAATAATATGATTAATTGAACTTAAATTTATCATAAACTTAGTCCTGGTAGTATTTTGCAAATTGTGTTGTAGATCAATAGCTCGCATTGTTGTTTTCATATGTTTATTTTGATATGTTCCTAGAGAAAACTGTGTTGAAAGATGTTAGTAGCAATGATGCGGATTGGATCCGTGATCTGAGGATTGTCCTCATTGCTGCACAGAAGAATTATGTCCTTTGATGCACCGCTAGGTGACAGACCTATTGCAGGAGCAGATGCAGACGTTATGAAAGTTTGGCTAGCTCAATATGATGACTACTAGGTAGTTTAGTGCACCATGCTTAATGGCTTAGAATCGGGATTTTAAAGACGTTTTGAACGTCATGGGCCATATGAGATGTTCCAGGAGTTGAAGTTAATATTTCAAGAAAATACCTGAGTTGAGAGATATGAAGTATCCAACAAGTTCTATAGCTAAAAGATGGAGGAGAATTGCTCAACTAGTGAGCATGTGCTCAGATTGTCTGGGTACTACAATCGCTTGAATCAAGTGGGAGTTAATCTTCCAGATAAGATAGTGATTGACAAAGTTCTCTAGTCACCATCACCAAGTTACTAGAACTTCATGATGAACTATAGTATGCAAGGGATGACGAAAATGATTCCCGAGCTCTTCGTGATGTTGAAATCGACGAAGGTGGAAATCAAGAAAAGAGCATCAAGTGTTGATGATTGACAAGACCACAAGTTTCAAGAAAAGGGTCAAGGGAAAGAAAGGGCACTTCAAGTAGAATGACAAGCAAGTTGTCACTCCCGCGAAGAATCCCAAAGCTGGACCAAAGCCTGAAACTGAGTGCTTACACTGCAAAGGAAATGGTCACTGCACACGAAAATGCCCTGAATATTTGGTGGATAAGAAGGATGGCAAAGTGAACAAGGGTATATTTTATATACATGTTATTGATGTGTGCCTTACTAGTGCTTATAGTAGCCCCTGAGTATTTGATACTTGTTCGGTTGCTAAGATTAGTAACTCGAAACAGGAGTTACAGAATAAACAGAGACTAGTTGAAGGGGAAGTGTTGGAAGTAGTTCCAAGATTGATATGATCATCATCACACACTCCCTATACTTTCAGGATTAGTGTTAAACCTAAATAAATGTTATTTGGCGTTTGCGTTGAGCATGAATATGATTTGATCATGTTTATTGCAATACAATTATTCATTTAAAGTCAGAGAATAATTGTTGTTTTGTTTACATGAATAAAACCTTCAATGGTCAAACACCCAATGAAAATAGTTTGTTGGATCTCGATCGTAGTGATACACATATTCATAATATTGATGCCAAAAGATGCAAAGTTAATAATGATAGTGCAACTTATTTGTGGCACTACCGTTTGGGTCATATCGGTGTAAAGCGCATGAAGAAACTCCATAAAGATGGATTTTCGGAATCACTTGGTTATGAATCTTTTGATGCTTGCGGACCGTGCCTTTTGGGCAAGATGACTAAAACTCTGTTCTTCAGAACAATGGAACGAGCAACTAACTTGTTGGAAATAATACATACTGATGTATGCAGACCAATGAGTATTAAGGCTCGTGGTGGGTATCGTTATTTTTTGACGTTCACAGATGATTTGAGCAGATATGGGTATACTACTTGATGAAACATAAGTCTGAAATAGTATAAAGGTTCAAAGAATTTCAGAGTGAAGTGGAAAATCATCGTAACAAGAAAATAAAGTTTCTACGATCTGATCGTAGAGATGAATATTTGAGTTACGAGTTTGGCCTTCAGTTAAAATAATGTGGAATAGTTTCACAAACTCATGCCACCTGGAACACCACAGTGTAACGGTGTGTCCGAATGTCATAACCGCACTTTATTTTATATGGTGCAATCAATGATGTCTCTTACCGATTTACCAATACCGTTTTGGGGTTATGCATTAGAGACAGCTGCATTCACTTTAAATAGGGCACCATCAAAATCCGTTGAGATGACGCCTTATTAACTGTGGTTTGGCAAGAAACCAAAGTTGTCATTCTTAAAGTTTTGGGCTGCGATGCTTATGTGAAAAGTTTCAACCTGATAAGCTCGAACCCAAATCAGAGAAGTGCGTCTTCATAGAATACCCAAAGGAAACTGTTGGGTACACCTTCTATCATAGATCCGAAGGCAAAATATTCGTTGCTAAGGATGGATCCTTTCTAGAGAAGGAGTTTCTCTTGAAAGAAGTGAGTGCGAGGAAAGTAGAACTTGATGAGGTAACTGTACCTGCTCCCTTATTGGAAAGTAGTTCATCACAGAAATCTGTTTCTGTGACACCTACACCAACTAGTGAGGAAGCTAATGATATTGATCATGAAACTTCAGATCAAGTTACTACCAAACCTCGTAGGTCAACCAGAGTGAGATCCATACCAGAGTGGTACAATAATTCTATTCTGGAAGTCATGTTACTAGACCATGATGAACCTACGAACTATGAGGAAGCGATGATGAGCCTAGATTCCGCGAAATGGCTTGAGGCCATGGAATCTGAGATGGGATCCATGTATGAGAACAAAGTGTGGACTTTGATTGACTTGCCTGATGATCGGCAAGCCATAGAAAATAAATGGACCTTCAAGAGGCAGACGAACACTGATAGTAGTGTTACTATCTACAAAGTTCGACTTGTCGCAAAAGGATTTTTGACAAGTTCAAGGTGTTGAATACGATGAGATTTTCTCACTCGTATCGATGCTCAAGTCTGTCCGAATCATGTTAGCAATTGCCACATTTTATGAAATCTGGCAAATGGATGTCAAAAACTGCATTCGTTAAATGGATTTATTAAAGAAGAGTTGTATATGATGCAACCAGAAGATTTTGTCAATCCTAAAGATGCTAAAAAATTGTGCAAGCTCCAGCGATCCATCTATGGACTGGTGCAAGCATCTCGGAATTGGAATATACGCTTTGATGAGTTGATCAAAGCATATGGTTTTATACGGACTTGCGGTGAAGCCTGTATTTACAAGAAAGTGAGTGGGAGCACTATAGCCTTTCTGATAAATATATGTGAGTGACATATTGTTGATCAGAAATGATGTAGATTTTTCTGGAAAGCATAAAGGAGTGTTTAAAAGGATTTCTTCAAACAAAGACCTCACTAAAGCTACTTACATATTAAGCATCAAGATCTATTGAGATAGATCAAGACGCTTGATAAGATTTTCAATGAGTACATACCTTGACAAGATTTTGAAATAGTTCAAAATGTAACAGTCAAAGAAAGAGTTCTTGCCTGTGTTGCAAAGGTGTGAAATTGAGTAAGACTCAAATCCCGACAACGACAGAAAATAGAAAGAGAATGAAAGTCATTCCCTATGCCTCAGTCATAGGTTCTATAAAGTATGCCATGCGATGGACCAAACCTATTGTATACCCTGCCCTGAGTTTGGCAAAGGAGTACAATAGCGATCTAGGAGTAGATCACTGGACATTGGTCAAGAATATCCTTAGTGAGGACTAAGGAAATGTTTCTCGATTATGGAGGTGATAAATAGTTCATTGTAAAAGGTTACATTGATGCAAGCTTTTACACCAATCCAGATGACTCTAAGTCTCAGTCTGGATACATATTGAAAGTGGGAGCAATTAGCTAGAGTAGCCCCGTGCAGAGTATTATAGACATAAAATATTTGCGAAATACATACGGCTCTGAATGTGTTGAACCCGTGACTAAACTTCTCTCACAAGCAAAACATGATCATACCTTAGTACTCTTTGGGTGTTAATCACATAAGCGATGTGAACTAGATTATTGACTCTAGTAAACCCTTTGAGTGTTGATCACATGACGATGTGAACTATGGTTATTAATCACATACAGATGTGAATATTGGTGTTAAATCACATGGCGATGTGAACTATATTATTGACTCTAGTGCAAGTGGGAGACTGAAGGAAATATGCCCTAGAGGCAATAATAAAGTTATTATTTATTTCCTTATTTCATGATAAATGTTTATTATTCATGTTAGAATTGTATTAACCGGAAACATAATACATGTGTGAATACATAGACAAACATAGTGTCACTAGTATGCCTCTACTTGATTAGCTCGTTGATCAAAGATGGTTGAGTTTCCTAGCCATAGACATGAGTTGTCATTTGATTAACGGGATCACATCATTAGGAGAATGATGTGATTGACTTGACCCATTCCGTTGGCTTAGCACTTGATCGTTTAGTATGTTGCTATTGCTTTCTTCATGATTTATACATGTTCCTATGACTATGAAATGCAACTCCCGTTTACCGGAGGAACACTTTGTGTGCTACCAAATGTCACGACGTAACTGGGTGATTATAAAGGAGCTCTACAAGTGTCTCCGAAGGTACATGTTGAGTTGGCGTATTTCGAGATTAGGATTTGTCACTCCGATTGTCGGAGAGGTATCTCTGGGCCCTCTCGGTAATGTACATCACGATAAGCCTTGCAAGCAATGTAGCTAATGAGTTAGTTGCGGGATGATGCATTACATAACGAGTAAAGAGACTTGCCGGTAATGAGATTGAACTAGGTATTGAGATACCGACGATCGAATCTCGGGCAAGTAACATACCGATGACAAAGGAAACAACGTATGTTGTTATGCGGTTTGACCGATAAAGATCTTCGTAGAATATGTGGGAGATAATATGAGCATCTAGGTTCCGCTATTGGTTATTGACCGGAGACGTGTCTCAGTCATGTCTACATAGTTCTCGAACCCGTAGGGTCCGCACGCTTAAAGTTAGATGACAGTTATATTATGAGTTTATGTGTTTTAATGTACCAAAGGAGTTCGGAGTCCCGGATGAGATCAGGGACTTGACGAGGAGTCTCGAAATGGTCGAGACGTAAAGATCGATATATTGGACGACTATATTCGGACATCGGAAAGGTTCCGAGTGATTCGGGTATTTTTCGGAGTACCTGAGAGTTACGGGAATTCGTCGGGGAGTATATGGGCCTTATTGGGCTTTAGGGGAAAGAGAGAGGAGAGGCTGCCCCCCCCCAAGGCCTAGTCCAAATTGGACTAGGGGGAGGGGCTGCGCCCCCTCCTTCTTTCTCTTCTCTCTCCCCTTTCCTTGACTCCTACTCCTACTACTTGGAAGGGAGGAATCCTACTCCCGGTGGGAGTAGGACTCCTCCTAGGGCGCGCCATAGAGAGGCCTGACCCTCCCCCTCCTCCACTCCTTTATATACGGGGAGGGGGGCACCCCTTGGAGACACAACAATAGATCATTGATCTCTTAGCCGTGTGCGGTGCCCCCCTCCACCATAGTCCTCCTCGATAATATTGTAACGGTGGTTAGGCGAAGCCCTGCGATAGTAGAACATCATCATCGTAACCACACCTTCGTGCTGGCGGAACTCTCCCTCGACACTCGGCTGGATCGGAGTTCGTGGGACGTCATCGAGTCGAACGTGTGCTAGAACTCGGAGGTGCCGTGCTTTCGGTGCTTGATCGGTCGGGTCGTGAAGACGTACGACTACATCAACTGTGTTGTTCTAACACTTCCGCTTTTGGTCTACGAGGGTACGTGGACGACACTCTCCCCTGTTGTTGCTATGCATCACCATGATATTGCGTGTGCGTAGGATTTTTTTTTGAAATTACTACGTTCCCCAACACCTAGGGAGGGCTACGATGTGTTGATCTTCCGAGGCTGGGCGTTGACCCCAGAAAGGTGTGTCCGTCCAGAGTGATCGAGCGTGTTGGGTAACATGGTGCACCCCTGCAGGTAAGATATATATTCAAATATCGTGTCCACGATAATGGACGTTCAGACATGTATCCAGATCTTATATAACTAGAAATGGATACTTGGGATATGTGATGGATATGTGGCTCCGAGATTACTTTCCCGCAGGGAGTCGGGGAAGGATCTCTGGGCGTTGATGTTACAACATGCTTGTTAAATATTATAAACTGCTATTCTTTACTCTTCTACATGCTGCAAGATGCTTGGAGCTGCTTAAAGATGCTAGTCTTTGATAGGCTAGGCCTTCCCCTCTATTCTGGCATTCTATAGTTCAGTCCACAGATACAAACCTTCCATTTGATACTAGTGCATACTTAGTCTAGATCTAATGCTTGCGAGTACTTTGGATGAGTACTCACAGTTGCTTTGCTACCCCTTTTTCCCCTTCTTCCTTCTTTCTGGTTGATTCAACCACATGGTGGATCCCTGGAGCCATATGCCACCGCTGATGGATGCTGCTACGTGAAGACCGCCGACGACCAGGAGTAGTTAGGAGGTCCCAGACAGGAGGCCTTGCCTCTTCGATCCTGTTGCTTTTGTGCTAGCCTTCTTAAGGCATCCTTGTTTAACTTATGTCTGTACTCAGATATTGTTGCTTCCGCTGACTCTTGTGTATCGAGCTTGTATTCGAGCCCTCTGGCTTGTAATATAAAGCTTGTATTATTTTGATTTGTGTCTAGAGTTGTGTCATGATATCTTCCCGTGAGTCCCTGATCTTGATCGTACACATTTGCGTGTATGATTAGTGTACGATTGAATCGGGGGCGTCACACATGCGCGTGCGGTCAGTCGGGCGTGGACGGCGGCGACGAACGGGGCGACGACTACGGGCGGAGCTCGACGGACTCGATGATGGGGACGACCAAAGCGAAAAGGAAGGAGCGCAACCGGCGCAGCGGCTCACAGTGAGGACGACGGGCTAGGCAGCGAGCTCGGGAAAGGCTCGAAGACGATGATCCACAGCGATCGAAGGTGGAAGACATCCTCGATCCTATCACTTTAGGGGTCCCCGGTGTCGATTCATTGCTGAAGACGGCGTAGTCGACGACTGCGGTCCCTCTGGACACGGCGGTGCGGTGTGGGGCAGCCAGTGGCCGCGTGTGCGACGGCGGCACGACGACGACGTCGTCTGGTGTGGATGGGGAAGAGAGCAGCGGCGCGTGGGAGAGAAAGGGGGAAAAGGGAAGGGGTGCGCTAGGGTTCGGGAGGAGGAAGAGAGCAACCTTGTAGGGCGCCGGGGGGCGTGGATGGTCGCCCCGTGGCCATTGGCGCCGTGTATGGTAGCCCTGCGTCCACGAGCTCCCGATGAACAGAGGAAGGGGACGACCTGGCAGTGGGCTGGGCCTGAGAGTGGCCAAGTCCCAGGGGAATTAGTGGGGAGGGGTTTTGTTTTCTTTTGTTGATCGGGTTTTTCCTTTTCTTTTGTTTAACTCTTTTTTTGCCTCTGCTTGCATTTTCTTTTTGTACCAAAAGAGTTTTGTTTTGAACAAAACTTGGCACATAAATCTAACACAATACCTTGAGATGGAACAAAATGTTTGGGGTAAAAAGGAGTTGTCTAACCAATTTTATAAATTGAAAAGGCCAATTTTAAAAGTTGCCGGACCACTAAATTAATTCCCAAGGGCATTTTGAGAAAACAAATGAGGCTGTTTTCAACTTGACAAAGATCAGGGGAATTTTCAGGATAAGGTGAACATTTTAGTTTTACTGATCGAAGGAATAAATATTTGACTTGCATTTTCAATTTGATTTTTAGTTTGGTTTGAAACAAAGTGAGGATTAGCGACTTAAATGTGATGACATGACATCATTAGGCATGATACTACTGTAGCATGATTATCCGAGCGTCACATACTTCCTACGGACCCGTAGGTCTGTGGTAAACTACTCACGCATTGTCGTAGGAGCACCAATGAGGATGATGAACCCCTTTGTGATTGCGTTCCCCTCCGGCAAGGTGCCGGAATATGGCTCTAGATTGAATCTCGTGGTTCATGGAACTTGCGGGGGCTGGAATTGTGTTTTGTTGACTCCCTAGGGTTTCTGGAATATTTGGGTATTTATAGAGCTAAGAGGAGGTGGAAAGGACTCTCGTGGGCCCCACTACCCACCTGGGCACGTGAGGGGCCTCTGGCGCGCCCTGGTGTCCCGTGGGCTCACGGGCCTCCCCTCTGGTACTTCCTTGGCTCCGAACTTGTCTTCTGGGCAGAAAAAATCTCCAAAAAGTTTCGCTGACTCCATTTGATATGGATATTTTATGAAGTAGAAAACAAGCAAAAAATAACAACTAGCACTGCGCACTATGTCAATAGTTTAGTCCCAAAAAATGATATAAAGTTGCTATAAAGTGAATATAAAACATCCAAGAATGATAATATAACAACATGGAACAATAAAAAATTATAGATACGTTGGACAACATATCTGCATCGCCAAGCTTAACTCATGCTCGTCCTCGAGTAGGTAAATGATAAAAACAGATTTTTTTATGTGGAATGCTGGCTAACATGTTCATCACATATTCTTTTCTTTTGTAGCATGGACATTTGGAATTTTAAATGATTCAAAGCAATAGTCTATATTTGACATGAAGATTTCAATACTCAAGCATATCAACAAGCAACCGTGTCTTTCAAAATATCAAC
This sequence comes from Triticum dicoccoides, assembly GCF_002162155.2. Taxonomy (NCBI): domain Eukaryota; kingdom Viridiplantae; phylum Streptophyta; class Magnoliopsida; order Poales; family Poaceae; genus Triticum; species Triticum dicoccoides. The sequence goes on along the minus strand of NC_041387.1, from coordinate 178,708,027 downwards.
ACTAAAGAAATCTATCCCTAGCCCATCATGCTCAATCATCGATCCATTAATGAAACATACTCGAATATTAGCTACATCCAGTGCACAAGTATGATCATAGTGCTCCCTAGTTGGTGCTTTATAAGAGAAGGTGGAGACTCAAATAAAAATAAAAATTGCATAAAGTAAATAGATAGGCCCTTCGCAGAGGGAAGCAAAGATTTGTAGAGGTGCTAGAGCTGAAAACTTAAATTGAGAGATAAACTATTTTTAGAGGCATGCCTTTCTTGTCAACGAAAATGACCGAGAATTCCCGATACTTTCCATGCTAGATACATCATAGGCGGTTCCCAAACATAAATAAAGTTTATTCCTTTTTCCACCATTCTTTCACAATCCATGGCTAGCCATATCCACAGGTGCCTTCCATACCAACACTTTCCAAGGAATTTATTATTTGATAACATAAAGTAAATTTCTTTTTCATTTCGGGACTGGGCATCCCTATTACCGCCACACTCTCTTGCAATGACAAGTGAATAAACACTCATCTTGAGAATAACACATCTAGCATGGAAAATATTGGCCACCCCCTACCGCTTCATTAGCGGTACGGGCAGACAAAAAGGAAATTCATTTTGAAAATTAGAGTTGGCACATACAAATTTACTTGGAACGACACCGAAATACCGCATATAGTTGGTGGACTCATATGGCACAATTTGGTTTAAGGATTTTGTATGCATAAGTAGTATTCCCACTTAGTACAAGGAAAGGCTAGCAAATAGATTGAGAACCAACCAACCAAGAAACGAAAATTCTCATAAACGAGCATTAAGCATAACTAACACCGAATAATGCACCACAACTAGGATGTACTTTCAATGCATAACTATTGACTTTCGTGCTTGCATAGGGAATCACAAATCTTAACACCAATATTCTTACTAAAGCATAATTACTCGCCAGCTTGACTCACATAGTACTATCATCATATCTCAAAACTATTACAAAGAATCAAGTTTATTTTCCAATGATCTTTCATGAAAGTTTTTATTATATCCCTCTTGGATGTCTATCACTTCGGGACTAGATTAATATATTACCATTGCTTTTAACAAGCTCAAAAATAAATTTAAGTGAAGAACATGAGCATAATTTTTTTTCTTTCTCTCAAAATAATATAAGTGAAGCATGAGAGAATTTTTTCAGAATTCTATTAACTCTCAAAATAATCTAAGTTAAGCATAAGAGCATATTTCTTCAAAATATTAAGCACCACCATGCTAAAAAAGATATAAATGAAGCACTAGAGCAATTCCATAGCTCAAAAATGTACGTTAAGCACATAGAGCAATTCTAACAAATCATAGCATCATTATGACTCTCTCAAATAGGTGTGTCCAGCAAGGATGATTGCGACAAACTAAAATGCAAAACAAGCAAAGACTCGTATAATACCAGACGCTCCAAGCAAAACTCATGATATGTGGCGAATAAAAATATAGCTCCAAGTAAAATTACCGATGGTTGTTAGAAGAAAGAGGGGATGCCTTCTGGGGCATCCCCAAGCTTAGTTGCTTGGTTCTCCTTGAATATTACCTTGGGGTGCCATGGGCATCCCCAAGCTTAGGCTCTTTTCACTCCTTCTTCCTTCATTCATCAAGATTTCACCCAAAACTTGACAACTTCAATCACACAAAACTTAACAAAACCGTCATGAGATCCGTTAGTATAAGAAAACCTATCTTTGCTTTAAGTACTATTGAAAACCCATTCATATTTTGTTATTGCATTATACCTACTATATTCTAACTTTACCATGGATTATACCACCGATACAATCCATAGATTCATCGAAATAAGCACACAATGCAATGAAAATAGAATGTGTCAAAAACAGAGCAATCTATAAAGACTCAAATTTTACTCATACTTCCGTAACTCTAAATATTATGAAAAATTAGGAAAACAGAGGCAATTTTTATATCAATCTTGTTTAAACAAATTCAGACTTTTTCATCCCTTATGTGAATTTTAACAATTCTGCTACTGGATGCAAAAGTTTCATTTTTTCAACAGGAGCAAATCAACTATCACCTAAAGCTATCCTAAAGGCTTAACTTGGCACAAACACTAACTAAAACTTAAAAAACACAATCATAACAAAGGCATAATTGTGTGAACACACAAAAACATAAACAAAAGGAGAAAAGCATTTTATTCATTGGGTTGCCTCCCAACAAGCGTTATCGTTTTATGCCCCTAGCTAGGCATAATGCATAGATTGAAGTATATATTGTCATCTTTGGTTTTTGCCCCATAGGTTGCCCTCATGATTGATTCATATGGTGGCTTAAGTCTTGTTCTAGGGAAGTGTTCCATACCCTTTCTTAGTGGTAATTGAAATTTAATATTGCCTTCTTTCATATCAATCACAACACCTATAATTCATAAAAATGGTCTACCAAGTATGACGGGACAAGACGGATCGCAATCAATATCAAGAACAATAAAATCTATGGGCACATAGTTCCTATTTTCAAGAATAAGAACATCATTAATTCTTCCCAAAGGTTTTTTTACAATAGAATCCGCCAAGTGCAAATTAAAAGAACATACTTCAATATTGGTAAGACCAAGGCACATCACATAGAGATTTCGGAATTGTGGAAACACTAGCACCTAAATCACACAAAGCAAACCACTCATAAATTTTGATCTTGACTTCAATGGTATGTTCCCATTCATAATAAATTTTTTGAGGAGTTGAAATCTCTAGTTCCAACTTTTCTTCTAAAGCTTTCATCATTGCTTCTACAATATGTTTAGTAAAAGATTTATTTTGTTCATAGGCATTGGGTGAATTTAACATGGATTGCAACAAAGAAATACATTCAATCAAAGATCAACTATCATAATTAAAATCTTTGTAATCCAAAAGAGTGGGCACATCACTAGTTAAAGTTTTGACCTCTACAAACCCACTTTTATCAAAATTTTCAACAAGATTTTCACCCTCCGAATTATGGGGACGCCTTCTAGCTAAAGTTGACTCTTCTCCAGCCCCTTTATCATCAAGTTTAATATTACTAAACAAGGAATCAATATAATAAACACCAATCATTTTAAGATCTTCATCATTATTATGAAAGCAGTCGGTAGAAAACACTCTTTCTAAAAATTCTCTTTTAGCTCTAAGCATAGCGATTCTTTTCTTACTTTCATCCATAGAAACATATAAAGATTTAATTGATTCATTGACATCAACCTTAGGAGGAAATTTTTTAATCTTGATATTTTCTACATCATGTGAAGTTCTATCAATGCTTCTAGACATATCATCAAGTTTACTCAATTTTTTTCTATTGTAGTACAGAAAACTTTTTGAGCATTGATAAATTCTTGAATATTACTCCCAAGATCAAAGGGGTTCCTATTATTATTGTAAGAAGGATTGCCATAGGAATTGCCATAATTATTAGAGGAATTTCTAGGAAAAGGCCTAGGATTAAAATTACCTCTATAAGCATTGTTATTAAAATTGTTTCGCGAGACAAAATTCACATCTACGGGATCACTATTTTGCTCAATCAAAGTAGATAGAGGCACATCATTAAAATCAATAGGAGCATTTTTACTAGCAACCAATTTCATAAGAGCATCAACTTTTTCACTCAAAGTTTTAATTTCTTCAACCGAGTTAACTTTTTCACTAGTAGGTGCTCTTTCGGTATGGCATTGTGAATAATTTGCCATAATATTACCTAGCAATTTAGTAGCTTCACCCAAAGTAATCTCCATAAAAGTACCACCCGCGACGGAATCTAAATGATTTCTAAAAAAAAATTCAATCCTGCATAACTTTTTTTGTATAATCATCCAAAGATTTAAACCATGAGTAGGACAATTTCTTAGCATCAATTTAATTCTTTCCCAAGATTGTGCAACATGTTCATGCTCAGGTTGCTTAAAATTCATGATTTGGTTTCTAAGGTAAATTATTTTTGCGGGTAGAAAATACTTAGTAATAAAAGCATGTTTGCACTTATCCCAAGAATCAATACTATTGCGAGGCAAAGAAGAAAACCAATTTTTTGCATGATCCCACAAAGAGAAATGAAACAATTTAAATTTCACAATATCATTGTCCTCCTCTTTTTTTCTTTTGCATATCACACAATTCTACGAAATTGCTTAGATGGGATGCGACATCCTCATTAGGAGTACCAAAAAATTGCTCTTTCATAACAAGATTCAACAAAGCAACATTAATATCATAAGAATCCGCACTAGTGGCGCGAGGAGCAACCAGAGTACTAATAAAATCATTATTGTTAGTGTTAGAAAAATCACACAACTTGGTATTTTCTCGAGACATCATGACTGCACAAACAAGATTGCAAGTAAACAAGAGATCTGACGAGAAAAAGACAAATGAAAAAGAAGGCAAATATTTTTGTGCTTTTTGCAAAAAATGTTTTAGAAGTGGGGGACATGAAAACAAGAGGCAAATGGAAAATAATGTAAATTGCAAGGAGATGAGATTTGTGATTTGGAACCTGATAGATGTTGATGATGTCTCCCTGGCAACGGCGCTAGGAATTCTTTCCTGACTGCTTGTATTTGCGTTGGTATTTCCCCGAAGAGGAGAGGATGATTGATGTCTACTACACAACTAGTTCTTGTAGACTCGTGTTGGGCCTCCAAGCGCAGAGTTTTGTAGGACAGTAGCGAATTTCCCTCAACTGGATGACCTAAGGTTTATCAATCCGTGGGTGGTGTAGGATGAAGATGGTCTCTCTCAAACAACCCTGCAACCAAATAATAAAAAGTCTCATGTGTCCCCAACACACCAAATACAATGGTAAATTGTATAGGTGCACTAGTTCGGCGTAGAGATGGTGATACAAGTGTAGTAATGATAGTAGATATTGATTTTTGTAATAGGAACAATAAAAAACAGCAAGGTAGCAAGTAACGAAAGTGAGCACAAACGGTATTGCAATGGTTGAAAATGAGGCCTAGGGTCTGTACTTTCGCTAGCGCAATCTCTCAACAATGCTACTATAATTGGATCATATAACCATCCCTCAACGTGCGATGAACAATCACTCCAAAGTTCTTATCTAGCGAAGAACATAAGACGAAATTGTCTGTAGGGTAAGAAACCACCTGAAAGTTATCCTTTCCAACTGATCTATAGAGCTATCCCTATAAGTGTCACAAAGAGACCAAGAGTTCATACTAAAATAACACCATATGACACACATCAACCAACTCTAATGTCACCTAGATACTCCAATGTCACCACTAGCATCCGTGAGTTGATATATGATATTCATCAAACAATTTCAGATTCATAATACTCAATCCAACACAAAGAACCTCAAAGAGTGCCCCAAGATTTCTACCGGAGAAACAAGGACAAAAACATGCATCAACCCCTATGCATAGATTACCCAAAAGTCACATCAGGAATCCATGAGTTGAGTGCCAAAACATATGTCAAGTGCTCTCTAATCCATATAAGTATTCAATCTGATAAAACAAAGTCTCAAAGGGAAAACTCAATTCATCACAACAAGATAGAGAGAGAGAAACACCATATGATCCAACTATATTAACAAAGCTCGCGATACATCAAGATCGTGCCATATCAAGAACACGCGCGCGCGCGCGCGCGCGCGCGAGAGAGAGAGAGAGAGAGAGAGAGAGAGAGAGAGAGAGAGAGAGAGAGAGAGAGAGAGAGAGAGAGAGATTAAACACATAGCTACTGGTACGAACCCTCGGCCCCGAGGGTGGACTACTCCCTTCTCATCATGGTGGCCACCGGGATGATGAAGATGGCCACCGGTGATGATTTCCCCCTCTGGCAGGGTGTCGCAACGGGGTATAGATTGTTTTTTCGTGGCTACAGAGCGGCGGAACTTCTGATGTAGGGTCATTTATGCGGGTTTCTGTATTTATAGGATTTTTGGCGTCGGTCTCATGCTAAGATGGGCCACGAGTAGCCCATCAGATACTAGGGTGAGCTAGCCCCACATGGCACGCCCTGGTCTCTTGTGGGGCCCTCGTGCCTCCTCTTGCCCTCCCACGAAGCTTCTAGTGCATCTTTTCTTTCAAAACAATCTTCAAAAAATTTCACTGCATTTGGAGAACTTTGATTTCTGCACAAAAAACAACACCACAGTAGTTTTGCTGAAAACAACGTCAGTCCGGGTTAGTTCCATTCAAATCATACCAAAACCATATAAAATTGTTGTAGACATGGCATGAATACTTCATAAATTATAGATATGTTGGAGACGTATCAGCATCCCCAAGCTTAATTCCTACTCGTCCTCGAGTAGGTAAATGATAAAGGAAATAATTTGTGAAGTGTGAATCCTAGAAAAGTGCATAAGCTTCATCAATGATAATTTCAATCACTTTTCCTAGCATCATAACAACAACTCTTTTTCATAAAACTCATTATGATAAAGTAGAAATAAATTCACATGTTACGGTTCGAATAGTGCCTTCTCTTGAAACTTAACAACCTATATTCTTAGTCACCAAACAATTGCAATTCAACTTATTCTCAACAAAGACTAAGTAAGAGCTCCACATACTCAATCATCATATAGTCTTCTATGATCAGTACTACTCAAAGCATATTTTTAAAACAAATGTCATCCATCAAACACAGAGAAAGATAGGGGCTTAATGTTTTGCCTCCCAACTCATTTATCATAGAGATAATTGTCAACAATAATAAATCATGATCAAATATATTTGATTGGTCACACTACAAAAAAAGACACATCCCTGACATTTTGGGCCGAACGAATTTCTTTCCTGTCATGCTTATGACACTTCTATGACGATAATTGTGACAAAACCCGGTATCATCATAGATATGGTGGGCTCCTACTTCTATGACAAAAAATCATGACAGAAAATGGGCTTTTCGTCCTGGGCAGGCCGGAGACGCACCTGCATGACATTCTTTGGGCCGTCCATGACGGAAAAAAGTCATGGTAGAAGCGAGGGTGAGGGAAATTTCGGGGAGTTCCCAGTTATGGTGGGTGGTCGGGGCCGAGCGATGCACGGAGGTTTGCGTGTTTCTCTCGTACACGTACGCGCGTGTGTGCAGGGCGTTGCGCTCTAACTGAACCTGAGCGAGGCATTGGGCTCTAAATGAACCCGAGCGATTGCACTAGCTACGTTACTGAACCCCGATCGGTCGCTTGCTATTAACTGAACCCGAGTGATTCCTTCACTACTGCTGCTAATTGAAGCCAATCGAAGCTGCCTCTTGATGAACAGTTCCCGGTGGAGGTTGGATGAACAGGATCCCGCGGTAGTAGAGGCCGTTGCTGCTGGATGAATAGGACCCCAATCGAGGAGGTGTGGGTGGGTGAACAGTAGCCGGTGGAGGGACCCTGTACGTGGAGGGCTGGTTGAACAGGACCCCGTGGAGGGCTAGTTGAACAGTAGCTGGTGGAGGCTGGATGAATAGGACACTGTGGAGGGTTGGATGAATAGTAGCCAGTGGAGGGTGGATGAACAGGACCCCGTGGATGAACAATAGCTGGTGGAGCCTGGAGGAAGTAGACGGTCGATGAACACTAGTAGGTAGAGGCTGGAGGAAGTCAACGGTGGATGAACAGTAGCCCGTGGAGTCCCGTTTTGCGGTACGCCACACCCCTCTTGATGAACAGGACTCCCGTTTCGACCGTAGGAGATCGAAGAGAAGTTCGATTCCTCCGTTTTGTGGTATGCCACACTGCTCCCGATCAACAGGACCCAATTTTGACCGTAGGAGCTCGAATAGAAGTCCATTTCCACTGGTTTGTGGTACGCCAGACCCTTCCCGATGAACAAGACCGTGTTTCGACCCTACACGGTTGAACAGAAGGCCTGCTTCCTCCATTCTGCGGTATGCCAGGCCTCATTTCGGTTGTTCTGTCCAAGCCGGTTGGCTCCCGATGAACACGACGCGTTTCAACCCAGTGGCTTCACTCCTGATGAACATGACGCATTCCGACCCAGTCGCTTGGTGCTACCTCTTGAGCTTGCGTTGGTTTTTCCCTTGAAAAGGAAAGAGTGATGCAGCAAAGTAGAGTAAGTATTTCCCTCAGTTTGAGAACCAAGGTATCAATCCAGTAGGAGATAACGCACAAGTCACCGAATACCTGCACAAACCATTAAACAAACTTGCACCCAACGCGACGGTTACTTGCAAAAGTGAGATCTGATAGAGATAGATAAATGGTAAAGTAAATATTGTTGGTATTTTTGGTTTATAGATTGGAAAGTAAAAGATTGCAAAATTGTAGATCGGAAACTAATAAGATGGAAAAGATAACTTATATGATGGAAAAGAGACCCGGGGGCCACATGTTTCACTAGTGGCTTCTCTCAAGATAGCAAATAATACGGTGGGTGAACAAATTACTGCCGAGCAATTAATAGAAGAGCGCTTAATTATGACGATATCTAATGCAATGATCATGAACATAGGCATCACGTCCATGTCAAGCAGACCGAAATGATTCTGCATCTACTACTATTACTCCACACATCGACCGCTATCCAGGATGCATCTACAGTATTAAGTTCATAAAGATCGGAGCAACGCCTTTAAGTAGCATGACATGATGTAGAGGAATTAACTCAAGCAATATGATGAAAACCCCACCATTTTATCCTCGATGGCAACAATACAATACGTGCCTTGCTGCCCCTACTATCACTAGGAAAGGACACCGCAAGATTTAACCCAAAGCTAAGCACTTCTCCCATTGCAAGAAAAACCAATCTAGTAGGCCAAACTAAACTGATAATTCGAAGAGACTTGCAAAGATATCAAATCATGCATATAAGAACTCAGAAAAGATTTAAATAATATTCATAGATAATCCGATCATAAATCCACAATTCATCAGATCTCGGCAAACACACCGCAAAAGAGTATTACATCGAATAGATCTCCAAGAACATCGAGAAGAACATGGTATTGAGAATCAAAGAGAGAGAAGAAGCCATCTAGCTACTAGCTATGGACCCGTAGGTTTGTGGTAAACTACTCACGCTTCATCGGAAGGGCAATGGTGTTGATGTAGAAGCCCTCCGTGATCGAATCCCCCTCCGGCAGGACGCCGGAAAAGGCCCCTAGATGGGATCTCACATGTACAAAAGGTTGCGGCGGTGGAAAAGTGTTTTCATGGCTCCCCTGATGGTTTTGGTGTATAAGAGTATATATGGGCGAAAGAATTAGGTCAGGAGACCCTTGAGGGGCCTACGAGACAGGGGGCACGTCCTACCCCCTTGGACGCGCCCTTCACCCTCGTGGCCGCCTCGTTGCTTCTCCGATTTCATCTCCAATTCTCCTGGTTTGCTTCTGGTCCAAGAAAGATCATCGCGAAACTTTTATTCCGTTTGGACTTCGTTTGGTATTCCTTTTCTGCAAAACTCTTAAATAGGCAAAAAACAGAAACTGGCACTGGGCTCTAGGTTAATAGTTTAGTCCCAAAAATAATATAAAATAGCATATTAATGCATATAAAACATCCAAAACAGATAATATAATAGGATCACAATAAAAAATTATAGATACGTTGGAGACGTATCAAGCACCCCCAAGCTTAATTCATGCTCGTCCTCGAGTAGGTAAATGATAAAAACAGAATTGTTGATGTGGAATGCTACCTAAAATATTTATCCATGTAATTCTCTTTATTGTGGCATGAATGTTCAGATCGGTAAGATTCAAAACAAAAGTTTAATATTGACATAAAAAACAATAATACTTCAAGCATACTAACAAGGCAATTATGTCCTCTCAAAATAACATGGCCAAAGAAAGCTTATCCCTACAAAATCATATAGTCTGGCTATGCTCCATCTTCATCACATAAAATACTCAAATCATGCAGAATCCCGATGACAAGCCCATCAATTGTTTCATACTTTTGATGTTCTCAAACCTTTTCAACTTTCACGCAATACATGAGCGTAAGCCATGGACATAGCACTATGGTGGAAGAGAATATGGTGGTTGTGGAGAAGACAAAAGGAGGGAGATAGTCTCACATCAACTAGGCATATCAACGGGCTATGGAGATGCCCATCAATAGATATCAATGTGAGTGAGTAGGGATTGCCATGCAACGGATGCACTAGAGCTATAAGTTTATGAAAGCTCAAAAAGAAACTAACTGGGTGTCCATCCAACTTGCTTGCTCATGAATACCTAGGGCATTTGAGGAAGCCCATCGTTGGAATATACAAGCCATGTTCTATAATGAAAAATTCCCACTAGTATATGAAAGTGACAAAATAAGAGACTCTCTATCATGAAGATCATGGCGCTACTTTGAAGCACAGGTGTGGAAAAAGGATAGTAACATTGCCCCTTCTCTCTTTTTCTCTCAATTTTCTTTTTCTTTCTTTTTCTTTCTTTTTCTTTCTTTTTCTTTTTCTCTTTTTTTCTTGGCTTCTTTGGCCTCTTTTTTTTATTTCCTCACATGGGACAATGCTCTAATAATGTTGATCATCACACTTCTATTTACTTACAACTCGAAAAATTATAACTCAATGCTTAGAAAAAATTATGACTCTATGTGAATGCCTCTGGTGGTGTACTGGGATGTGCAATGAATCAAGAGTGACATGTATGAAAGAATTATGAAAGGTGGCTTTGCCACAAATACGATGTCAACTACATGATCATGCAAAGCAATATGACAATGAGGAAGCGTGTCATAATAAACGGAACAGTGGAAAGTTGCATGGTAATATATCTCGGAATGGCTATGGAAATTCCATAATAGGTAGGTACGGTGGCTGTTTTTAGGAAGGTATATGGTGGGTGTATGGTATCGGTGAAAGTTGCGCATCACAAGAGAGGCTAGCAATGGTGGAAGGGTGAGAGTGCGTATAATCCATGGACTCAACAGTAGTCATAAAGAACTCACATACTTATTGCAAAAATCTATTAGTCATCAAAACGAAGTACTATGCGCATGCTCCTAGGGGTATAGACTGGTAGGAAAAGACCGTCGCTTGTCCCCGACCACCACTCATAAGGAAGACAATCAATAAATACTTCATGCTCCAACTTCGTTACATAACGGTTCACCATACGTGCATGCTACGGGACTCACAAACCTCAACACAAGTATTTCTCAAATTCACAATTACTCCACTAGTATGAATCTAATGTCAGCATCTTCATATCTCAAAACAATCATAAAGAATCAAACTTCTCATAGTATTCAATGCACTTTATATAAAAGTTTTTATTATATCCCTTTTGGATACCTATCATATTAGGACTAGATTTATAACCATAGCAAATTACCATGTTGTTCTAAAAGACTCTCAAAATAATATAAGTGAAGCATGAGAGTTCATAAATTTCTATAAAATAAAGCCACCGTCGTGCTCTAAAAAAGATATAAGTGAAGCAGTAGAGCAATATTGCCTAGCTCAAAAGATATAAGTGAAGCACATAGAGTATTCTAAGAAATCATGATTAGTGCGTGTCTCTCCCAAAAGATGTGTACAAAAAGGATGATTGTGGAAAACTAAAAATCAAAGACTCAAATCATACAAGACGCTCCAAGCAAAACACATATCATTCGGTGAATAAAAATATAGCCTCAAGTAAAGTTACCGATAGACAAAGACGAAAGAGGGGATGCCTTTCGGGGCATCCCCACGCTTAGGCTTTTGGTTGTCCTTCAATATTACCTTGGGGTACCTTGGGAATCCCCAAGCTTAGGCTCTTGCCACTCCTTATTCCATAGTCCATCAAATCCTTACCCAAAACTTGAAAACTTCACAACACAAAACTCAACAGAAAATCTTATAAGCTCCTTAGTATAAGAAAATAAATCACCACTTTAAGGTATTGTTGCGAACTCATTCTTTATTTATATTGGTGTAATATCTACTGTATTAAAACTTTTCCATGGTTCATACCCCCCGATAATACCCATAGATTCATCAAAATAAGCAAACAACACATAGAAAACAGAATCTGTCAAAAATTGAACAATATGTAGTATTCTGTAACTCTCGAATACTTCTGTAACTCCAAAAATTCTGAAAAATTAGGACAACCTGAGAAATTTGTGCACCAATCCAGAGCAAAAATAATCAGATCAAAATCACGTTTTAATAAAATTCTAGAAATTATTTACTGGGCTCAAAAGTTTCTGTTTTTTAGCAAGATCGACACAACTATCACCATAAGCTATCGGAAACGTTTAACTTGGCACAAACACTAACTAAAACACAAAACCACATCTAACCAGAGGATAGATGAATTATTTATTACTAAACAGGAAGAAAAAGGAACGAACCAAAATAAAATTGTGTTTCCTCCCAACAAGCGCTATTGTTAAACGCCCTTAGCTAGGCTTGAAACACGAATAGATCTAGGTATTGTCATCTTTGGTATGCAATCCATAAGTGGCTCTCATAATATATTCATATGGAAATTTAATTTTCTTTCTAGGAAAGTGTTCCATGCCTTTCCTTAATGGAAATTGGAATCTAATGTTTCCTTCTTTCATATCAATAATTGCACCAATCGTTCTAAGGAAAGGTCTACCAAGAATAATAGGACATGTAGGATTGCAATCTATGTAAAGAACAATGAAATCTACAGGCACATAATTCCTATTTGAAATAATAAGAACATCATTAATCCTTCCCATAGGTTTCTTAATAGTGGAATCCGCGGGATGCAAATTTAAAGAACAATAATAAAATTCACGAAAACCTAACACATCACATAAAGTTTTTGGAATCGTGGAAACGCTAGCACCCAAATCACTCAAAGCATGGGACTCAGAATCTTCAATCTTAATCTTAATAGTAGGTTCCCACTCATCATGAAGTTTTCTAGGGCTAGAAACTTCCAATTCAAGCTTTTCTTCAAAAGATTGCATCATAGCATCAAAGATATGTTTAGTAAAAGCTTTGTTTTGATTATAAGCATGAGGAGAATTCAACATGGATTGCAACAAGCAAATACACTCTATTAAAGAACAATTATCATAATTAAATTCCTTGAAATCCAAAAGAGTGGGTTCATTGCTACTTAAAGTCTTGACCTCTCCAATCCCACTTTTATAATTTTTTGCATCTAGATCTAAGAACTCTGAATCATTGGGACGCCTTTTAACTAAAGTTGACTCATATCCAGTCCCATATTTATCAAGATTTATATTGGAAAACAAAGATTCAATAGGAGTCACATCAATCACTTTTAGATCTTCATCATTATTATTATGAAAACTAGAAGAACACGCTTTTATAAACCGATCTTTCTTAGCACGCATCTTAGCGGTTCTTTCTTTGCACCCATCAATGAAAATTCTCATGGCTTTGAGAGACTCATTGATATCATGCTTAGGTGGAATAGATCTAAGTTTCAAAGAATCAACGTCAAGAGAAATTCTATCCATGTTCCTAGCCAAATCATCAATCTTGAGAAATTTTTCTTCAATCAAAGCATTGAAATTCTTTTGTGAACTCATAAATTCTTTAACACTATTCTCAAAATCAGAGGGTGTCTTATTAAAATTTCCATAAGAATTGTTGTAGGAATTACCATAATTATTAGAGGAATTACTAGGAAAAGGCCTAGGATTAAAATTACCTCTATACGCGTTATTACCAAAATTATTCCTACCAACGAAATTCACATCCATAGATTCATTATTATTCTCAATCAAAGTGGACAAAGGCATATCATTAGGATCAAAATAAGTACTCTTATTAGCAAATAATTTCATAAGTTCCTCCATCTTTCCAGTCAAAACATTAATCTCTTCAACCGCATGCACTTTTTTACTAGTGGATCTTTCGATGTGCCATTGAGAATAATTAGCCATAATATTATCTAGGAGTTTAGTAGCCTCTCCTAAAGTAATTTCCATAAAAGTGCCTCCTGTGGCCGAATCTAAAAGATTTCTGGAAGCAAAATTCAATCCGATGTATTTTTTTGTATAATCATCAACAAATTCAAACCATGTGTAGGGCAATTTCGTATCCTCAATTTCATCCTCTCCCAAGATTGTGCAACATGTTCGTGATCAAGTTGCTTAAAATTCATAATATCATTTCTAAAGGAGATGATCTTAGCGGGAGAAAATACTTAGAGATGAAAGCATCTTTATACTTGTTCCACGAATCAATGCTATTTTTAGGTGAAGATGAAAGCCAAGTTTTAGCACGATCTCTAAGCGAAAATGGGAATAGCTTTATCTTATTTTGCATATCACACAAATCAACAAAGTTGTTTAGAAGGGATGCGACATCTTCACTAGGAAGGCTAGAAAATTGATCTTTCATAACAAGATTTAGCAAAGCGGCATTAATTTCAAAAGATTCCGCATTAGTAGCGGGAGAAATTGAAGTACTAATATAATCATTGTTGTTGGTTTTGGAAAAGTCACACAATTTGGTATTATCTTGAGCCATCATGACAAAGCAAGCAATCCAACACACGAGCACACAAAAAGCAAGCAAAGAAGACAAACGGAAGAGGGGCGTAGAAAAGGCAAATCCTTTTGAAAATTGTTTTAGAGGTGGGGGAGAGGAAAACGACAGGCGAATGGCGAATAATGTAAGGTAAGAGATGAGAGTTTATGATGGGTACTTGGTATGGCTTGACTTGGTGTAGATCTCCTCGGCAACAGCGCCAGAAATTGGCAAGTTGACGGGAGATAAATCTTGACTTGACTTGGCATAAATCTCCCCGGCAACGGCGTCAGAAATTCTTCCTGCTACCTCTTGAGCTTGCGTTGGTTTTTCCCTTGAATGGGAAAGGGTGATGCATCAAAGTAGAGTAAGTATTTCCCGAAGTTTGAGAACCAAGGTACCAATCCATTAGGAGACAACGCACAAGTCACCAAATACCTGCACAAACAATCAAACAAACTAGCACCCAACGCGATAAAGGGGTTGTCAATCCCTTCACGGTTACTTGCAAAAGTGAGATCTGATAGAGATGGATAAACGGGAACGTAAATATTTTTGATATTTTTGGTTTATAGATTGGAAAGTAAAATATTACAAAATAATAGATCAGAAACTAATAAGATGGATTAGAGAACTTGTATGATGGAAAAGAGACCCTGGGGCCATAGGTTTCACTAGTGGCTTCTCTCAAGATAGCAAATAATACGGTGGGTGAACAAATTACTGCCGAGTAATTGATAGAAGAGCGCATAATTATAACGATATCTAAGGCAATAATCATGTCCGTGTCAAGTAAACCGAAATGATTCTGCATCTACTACTATTACTCCACACGTCGACCGCTATCCAGCATGCATATAGAGTATTAAGTTCATAAAGAACGCACTAACGCCTTAAGTAAGATGACATGATGTAGATGAATTAACTCAAGAAATATGATGAAAACCCCATCATTTTATCCTCGATGGCAACAATACAATACATGCCTTGCTGCCCCTACTATCACTAGGAAAGGACACCGCAAGATTGAAGCCAAAGCTAAGCACTTCTCCCATTGCAAGAAAAACCAATCTAGTAGGCCAAACTAAACTAATAATTCAAGGAGACTTGCAAAGATATCAAATCATGCATGTAAGAATTCAAAGAAGATTCAAATAATATTCATATATAATCTGATCATAAATCCACAATTCATCGGATCTTGGCAAACACACCGCAAAAGAGTATTACATCGAATAGATCTCCAAGAACATCGAGGAGAACATGTTATTGAGAATCAAAGAGAGAGAAGAAGCCATCTAGCTACTAGCTATCACTACAAAAAAATACACTTCCGTGATGATACATGTTTGTCACAGTAGGTCGCGTTTTTTGTCATGCATGTACATCCATGACAAATTTATGACAGAATCAAGATAGTCATACCTGTGCTGTCATAGAAGTGTTCCATGACATTACCAAATTTATCATCATAGAACTGTCCACTTCCATGACGATAAATCGCGCGTCACAGAAGTGCTTTCGTCAAGGGTGACCGACACGTGGCATCCGCCGTAACGGAACGTCGTTAAGCTATCGGGTCGGGTTTTGGATCCGATAACCCGTTAACAGCCCCGACCAATGGGGATTTTCCACGTGTAAAATCATCATTGGCTGGAGGAGACACGTGTCAGGTCCGCGTTGGCACATGTGTCACTCATCCAATGGGCGAGACGCGCCTATGATATGTTGACACGTGGACCGGCCCATCAAGTTTAAATGGGCCGGCCCAACTAAAGGCCCGCAAGATTTTGTGGACCATAATGGGCCGGCCCAGCTAAAGGCCCACGAGATTTTGCAGATCATAATGGGCTGGTCCAGCTAAAGGCTCACAAGATTTTGCGGGCCATAATGGGCCGGCCCAGGTAAAGGCCCACAAGATTTTTGTGTGCCATAATGGGCCGGCCCAGGAAAAGGCCCACAAGATTCTTGCGGATCATAAAGGGCCGTCCCAGCTAAAGGCCCATGAGATTTCGCCGACATTAATGGGTCGGCCCTGCTGTAGGCCCACAAGATTTTGAGGACCCTAGTAGGCCAGCCCATTAACTAGCTGGCATGTTTTGGGCCAAATGTCGGCCCATATTTGATCCGATCCATTAATGGCCTGCCACGCTACGGGCCTAATAGTGGCCCTATGAGATCCGGCCCGTTAAAAGCCTACAACATTCTGGGCCAAATTACGGCCCAGATCAGGTCCGACCCTTTAAGAGGCTTTGGGCTCAATTATCGCCCATATCAGATTCGGCCCTTCAACTGGACACTATGCTTTTGGGCCCACTTGCTAAAGGCACACTTAGTAATTCGGCCTGATATTAGTTTTGGCCTGTTAAGGGCCCATTTAACATTTCAGCCCTATATTAATTTCGTCCTGTTAAAAGCCCATCATATAGTTGGGCCTAACTACGGCCCGGTTTGCATCTGGCCTGCTCGCAGCCGATATCTGATTGGGCCAAACAAGGACCGAGGCAATTTTGGCATGTTAAAAGCCCGTGATTTGATTCGCACAATCGTGGGCCGGGGTTCATTTCGGGCTACTGCCGGCCCGTGAGCTGCTCGGCACGTTTCAGGCCCAACCCACATCGTGATTGCATGACGGCCCGATTATGTACCATAATTTTACGGTTTGGCCGATTTACTGCAAAGACAGGACATATATACAGTAAAATAACTGCAGCATCATGAATAAGAAAAAGCCTAGACTATACAATAAAGAAATTACGACATATTACATCCACTGGGCATCAAAGTTCGCCACTATGATAATAAAGCACAAGCAGACAACAGATTACATACACTGGGCGTCAAAGATCGCTACCAGTGCAAATAAAAACGCCGACAAAATAATATACAAAACCGACAGCACTTCAATAGAGTTCAAGAAAGGTTAGCCCTGCTGGGGAGCTGCAGCGCAAGCAGCTGAGCAAGATGATGAGACTGCGCTTGTTCAACACTTATATCTTCCTCACTCTGAAAGATAAACAAGCATACAGATGACAAGTTTTGCACATAAAAGTATCAATGCTGGCAATTCATCACATTTCTTACTGACGAATAAAGTGACACAGTTTAAATTGCATTAACACAATATGGTATTGTTCAGGTCAAGACATGGCAGGAAATGACATTGTGAAGGAGGTGGCAGCTTCACGACACCACTGGATTACAAATCAAGAACTCATAAGTATAAATGGTTAGTGTGCTGTCAATTTATACCATTTTAGATTGGAAAATAAAGATATAGTTTAAATAATAGTAGAATGATATGACATTGTTCATAGTTAAGACATTGCAGAATATGACATTGTGTTGTAGTGGGTAGGTTCACCACACCAGTGGATTACGGATGAAGAACAGAAGCATATATGCAGTGCAAAATAAGATCACTTGCTTTGTATAGTTTAATTTACATGGTATGAAAAAGGAACTTGGTTATACAACTGAAAACTTAAATTGAGAAAGGACAAATTTTTGTTTATGAACTACATAATAAACTTTAAACAAGCAATCTGATGCAAATAGCAAAAATAAACAGCTGTTGCAGTCATGCCTAACCAAATATATACAACAAAGTTTGAAGGCTTGAGATGGACAAACTTACATTATTGGTGAAGACAGGCTCTATAAAGGCCTTGTCCATGCTGATGGGGGGGGGGGAATTCAAGAAGTTTACCACAGAATCTTCTTCAAAAGCAGTGCCTTTATTCTACATTTTGTTAAGAGTAAATATAGATGTGATAATATACGAAAAAATGGAGAATATTTAAGATAAGATGAAGAGTGATGCTACATAACCAAGTATCTATAAATGTAAGTGCAGCGATACAGGCAAAAGGTACAACCAAGTGCAATGCACAGCTAAACTTCTTCAGTACCAACCTTATGGTAAGAGTAAATATAGATCTGATGTGTAGAAAATGGAGGGCAAAGGAAAATAAGCTGCAGAGTGATGGTGCATGAACAACTACCTGTCATTATAAGTACACTGATAAAGGACAACATGTACTTACAAGAACAATGCAGAGCTAAATTTTTTTTGGCATTGGATATATTCTACACTAATGTAACCATTCCTACAGATCAGATAATTTGGAGCGAGCAATTGATAAGAAAGCTATCATGCATGCTGCTATCACATAATGAACCGGGTATGTATGCAAGTACAGTGATACAGGACAACAAGTACTAACAAGAGCAAAGCATCGGGCAACATATTTGTGATATCCTGTCATTCTTTTCAAACCGGAATTCTTCTTCGAGCAGATTTCCTGCAAAAAAGATCCGTAAGGCACATGCGGAAAAGTAGAAGTTCAAATTGTCATGTGATTTCATAGACAGTACCTCGTCCTGGGAACAAGACCAGTGCATAACAAGGATTTTCCATTCAATGTCTTCTAAATTTAGCACAGGAGACTTCACCAGAAATTCGTTTATAGACTTGCCATCAAAGTGTGATTTCCTCAGGTAACACCGATACTGCTGCAATGCTTCCTTGAAAAGCACAAGCAAGCTTTGCTCGTCATGACTATCCAGATTGACCCTCGCCTAGTTACAACAATGTAATGTAAATCATTGATGTGTTCAATCAGCATAAAACAGGAAAATAATAACCATGAATAATAGCACTTACACGTAAGTTGGACAGGAAGATGTGAAAATGGTGTTTGTCTTCACAATAATCTTCCCATGATGGGAATATATGCATATAGTCCCTAACAACATTGAAAGCATTGTCTTTTAAACTGGGAATAAATGGAATGGGGTTCCAATCTGCAGGAATTGGCCGTCTCTGCAGTTGGGATAGGTCTTCGGCCGGTGGACTTGCTGTACTTTTTGCTGGAGTGGGATTTTTCTGTGGTACAGCTGGTGCTATGGCAAATGAAATCGGTATACCTTTTGCTGGAGTGCAGGTCATGTGTGGTGGGGCTAGTGGTGTGGCCAGTGAAGTATGGGTACAGTCTGCTGGAGTCGGTCCTACTTTTTGTGCCACTGGTTGTACAGCCAATATAAGTGGGGTGCTGTGTGATTTCTCCAACACCACCACGTTTTTCAAGGACTTTGCTGGCGCTCCTTCAGGTTCGGCAATCACCCTCTTCCTTTTTGATGTATGATGTACAAGAACATCATTTGAGTGGAAAAACATGGTATGATGACAGATGGAATATATATTGATAATGGATGGGCATGGCACCTCGACATATATGATGAGTAAACTAAGCAGATGGGGGTGCAACAAAGTAGAAGAAATGCAAGGCAACATATGCAAGATACCCGCAATCAATAAAACATTGCCAAATTAGAACAAGCACCTTGATGGGTGAACAGGACAGGCCATCTGCCTTTGACTCCTCGAGGTTAGAATAGTCATTAGGATCATATTCTGAACAAGAATCAACAGGTGGGGAGCGTATGAGTTTCATTACATCCAGAATGTCACTCAATGCCTTGGTGCCAATTTTGTAAGTCATTGTAGTGTTTAGCTTCAAGAGTGGACTGCTGCTAGTGCGACACAAAGTAGCTACACAGATCATAGCGTAGATATAACGGGAAAACCTTAAGCATCAGAGTAAAATCAGCAAAGTGGAAGTTGCTGGAATATATGTGCTAGTATTGCCGGTACGGCTAATAAGGCTTCGGATACCAGCTCTCTTCAAGTGAAGGTGCGGTACTATTAATATCAGCGTAACTCTCAAAGGCGACACAGCTCCCCGCATTTCCTTGCTATTCTTATAGGATTCAAGTGGACAGGCCACTACAAATCCTATTCCTATGTTTACAAGATCCTACGAATCAAAGAGGCTCAAAGTGTCCATCACAACCGACCATATAGACCTCTACACTGCAAATGTCCCTCCTCATCTTTAGTACAAGGAACATACTGTACTACTATCATACTCCCTCTGTTCGAAAATGTAAGTCTTGGTAGAGATTTCCACTATGGATCACATACAGATGTATCCAGATACATTTTAGAGTGTAGATTCACTCATTTTGCTCCATATGTAGTCCATGGTGGAATCTATACAAAGACTTGTATTTAGGAATGGAGAGAGTACATATTAAAGAACGAAAGAGGAACATGTTAAAGAAGAGCAAGCATATTTTGGATAATAAAATGTTGGTTGCGTAGTGCCCACACATGATGAACCAGAGCACATTAAGAATGCAACTCCCAGCTGTCTCTCAACCATTTCAGGCGGTTGGATGAAGATCCTACGTCTCCTAACCCTTCTTCTTCCTCGTCTCTGATTCTTCCCATACAAAACACCGCACGGGCCGCCGGCCGGACCACCGGCCCCCACCGCCTGTGTTCCTCCGCCACCCCCACCCCCACCCCCGCCCCAACCCCCACCCACGTCGAGTTTTCTTCGTTCGGTGAGGCCCCACAACCACCCGAGCCCCTTCGATCACACCGGCAAACTCCAGCGAGCTCTGAAAAATCGACTGACCCAATTTTGAAATTTAGTCTACTGTGATTTAACTAGTGTGGAATATAAAAGGGGAAAACCATAAGCATTGGGAGTATAGTGTTGAGCGTGCCATGGCGGATCTGAAGGTGCAAACCAGACAAAGGCAACTTTGCAACCAAGACAAGAAATCAGAGTAAAGCAGTGGCGATCTATTTTCTTGCTGTGATAAATAAGTTGAGAAGATATGAAAGAGTACCACATCTGGTGCGACATCATGTACGCATCTGCTGAGAATTTGACGGTGCTGCGGTAGCGATGGCTGTCGGCGGCGTGGAAGCAGATCTAGGAGGGTAGACGGTGGCGGCAGGGCGCGGTGGACGAGGTGGTCGTAGGAGCGGTGCCGGCAAGGTGGACAACGGCGTGGATGAAGCGAGAGGACGGGATGCAAGGATCCCGGTCCGAAGGCGTGGATGAGAGAGGTCGATCTCTTGTAATGGACGACGGCGTCGGGGTATCAGCTCTGGCATGGTGGAGGAGGATGGCGGTGGATGGGGTGGCGGACGGAGGAGGGTGGGGTGGAGAGGGTGTTTTGGCGCCCACGGAGTACGAATGGGGAAAGGGAGGTAGAGAGGAAGGGGGAACCATGTATTCAGGGTGCGCTTGTCTCAAATGCAAGGAAATTTACAAACTTAGCCCCCATTTCAAATTTCTACTACATCACAGCAACATTAGTCGGTTGGGGATAGGACGGTAATCTTGCATACACCGAATATTTGCCGACGAGAGTTTGTTTTTGGCGCCCACCGTGTATGAATATGAATCGGGGAGGGAGTCGATTTCGGCCGAGGACACACTGTGTTTTGGCGCCCACCGTGTATGAATCCGGGTGAGAGGCGGTTACGTCACGTTTGGGTGAAATTACAAACCTACCCCTATCGAAACCTATAGAAATCCAGCAGATAAGCTTTGCATGGCAGGGATAGGCAGTAGTGATTTCCATCTCGCAGATTTTTGTTTCGGGCGGTTACTGCGACTTTCCCCGCTTCGTTCAAATTTTGCAGAGTGCATGTTTACCATGCCAACTCAATTCGAAGCTCGTTTGTATTCTATTTTTTCAGGCGGGATCCATTTTCAATTGGAATTACATTCTATATACATCATTTTTTATATATATACTTTCAAAAGCACAACAAAGAATTCTAATCCTTTATATGTATAATATGATTTACAAATACAACAATCTCGAAATCTTAAGGTTGAATTCAAAAAAAATTAACCAAATTATGTTCTACTAAAATGTATGGATCAGTAATATCTACATATTAAATAACATAGATGTGCGTGAATTCATATGAGTATGCATGTTTGATAGATCAATTTTGGTTCGAGTATGGATTACATGTATCATCATCTCGAATTCAAATATTTGAATCCCTTTTTTGTTTACTCCTTTCACGCCCATCTCTCTCGCATGCATGCTCCTTCAGGTAGCTATCACTCTCTTTTCTCCAGCTCACCGCACGCTCACTTCATGTTTCTCCTATCCTCGCAAACATGGTCTCTCAACGTCTCCCTTGAGAAGTGTCACACTCTCCCTATCATTACACATTACACGGTTTTCATTATCTCTCACATCTCTACTGTTCTCTGGTATCACTCGGTACCTAAGCTTTCTTTTTCACCGCCACACACACATTCTCCACTCGTCTTTCACTTTGTCTTTCTCTCTATGGGATTCTCTCACACACCCTATATGTCTCTACATATGACTCATACCACTAAAATTACTCTCTCTCTCTCTCCTGTAGAAACAACATTTGTTGCGGTCTCCTTTTCGTCTCCATCCTAGACTGACATTATTCATTTGTTTACCGATCAGACAACCCCGACTACCGTCTCCTCTCTCTCTCTCTCACAGACACACACACAACTCCTGCTTCCACTCCCCTTCCCGACTACCGTCTCTCTCTCTCTCACACACAAAACTCTCGCTTTCGCACCCCGACTCGTATTTCCCTCACAAACATTTACCGACTAGCTAGCCTCTAGATAGGTTTATACACCCGCGCACTCGTGCTTCCACCCTCGCATACATGTCTCTCTCCCGCTCCTTGTATCTATGTAGATTTTTCTGCCCTTCTTGAGACACGCCCTCTTGATCGTGCACACACACACACTATCGCCTCATTTTAAGCTGATACCTATTGCACACACACTCCTTGTGTCTTTTTCACACATGCACTCCGTCCTCCTCCACTCTCCCTCTCTCACACACACATGGGCTTTTTGCAACAACTAGCAAGATGCCCATGCGTTGCACGGAACATCAAGATGCATTTGTATGAGTAGTTTATCTTGTGGGGGAATAGGATGAACGAGGGAAGGCCTTATTTGCAAATGTAGAGAGGGGTGTGGGTATCTTTTTGCAAAATTGCCATAGTTTCCTTCCTATCCATCAGATATAGATTGGATGACCTATATTGTAGGATGGCAGGCACACGAAAATCACCGACAATGCTTTTTATAAGAGTAGGGATAAAAAATAGAGTTGGTGATGATGGTGGGCCTGCCATCCTGAAATGTAGGTCGTTCGATTTATATCTGACGGATAGGAAGGAAAATATGGCAATTTACCCACACTCTTCACCACATTTGCAGATAAGGCCTTCCCTCGTTCATCCTTTTCTCCCACAAGATCTTGATGTTCCGTGCAACGCACGGGCATCTTTCTAGTAAGAGTAGAAATTAGACATATACCACTTCTCGAATCTTGAAACCAACAACATTCCTCCCTTATCTCATCAAAACCGCCAAAGGAATATATTTTGAGTGAAACATAACATATTTTTAGTGATATACATATTTCAAAACTAGACTTTTTTTCTATCAAATTGGTGAATATGTATTAATCTACTTTGATCGTGTGGCAACGCATTGGCACATTGCTAATAGTTATTATAATTTTTTGGACACCAGCCAAACGGTGGAGTACATATACGAAGAGAAGAGGTGCACGCACGCAGTCGGTCTCTCGCTGTCTTGCACACATGAGTGTTACGTAAAGGCGACGTTAACAAATAAACCCTAAAACCCTAGGTGCACGATTGCTGCATTCGCGGGTACCGGGTACGTGGTGGAGCACCTTTGTAGGAATAGTCAGCTCGCGTGATAATTTGATCCATAGGAGTTGATGGTCGGGACCACAGGTGAACGACTTGGAGCGCGGTGGCTCGCCAGTTGCCACAGATCGAGTAGTCACGTTTAAAATATCATTTTTTAGTGGGGTTAAGAGTTTCGATTTTCAATGGCGCGTTATAAGTAGTAAGTAGTTTTTAGAGCGATTGGTATGGAGCGAAAATGTAATTCATAGTACTGCGTACCTCCTTGGCATATGGTTGTATGGTTTTTTTTGTGATGGAGGTTGTATGTGTTTATGTTGTGAGATGTTGAACCTGGTAGTTCTAGGGAAAATACTATGGTTTAGATTTAGATGCTGGTTTTCAGTAATGAAAATTAGAAGGGGAAACCCTTCTTTGATTAAAAAAACTACTACCTCCATTCTGGTTTACTAGTCCCCATCGTACTTTGGGTCGAAGTTTGTCCATGAATTTTACTTGTAAAATGTGAATGGAAAACGAGATTTTGTTATACCCAAACAAAAAAGGACTCGAGGGAGTGATTGCTCTGACACGGACGCGACCTCTCATAGCACAGGAATTGAACCGGCGCCCCGGCCAAGAGGGTCGCACTCGCTGCAGGACCGGCTAAGCACGCCTCCTCGCCGTGTGCAACCAGCTTAAGACTGCCCCGCCTGCCTTCATTGAATCCGCGTGTGTGCCGGCAACATGTCCTTCCGCGAGCCGACAGGCATTTTAGAACACAAAAAATGACTAAACTATAATTAATTTATGCATGGTCTTGACTTGTTGTGCTCGCACTGGTAGCATGAACTAGTAGAGGTTTTTCTTTATTTATAACTCTCCTCACATTTTTTTGGCTTTGAAGTAAATCATGGTTGTGGACATTATGTATGAATGTGCAGATATCTGTGAACATGAGTTTGATGTGGAAGTTGAACTTGGAATGTCGGGCTTGAGCGTGAACTATACCATGTCCAATGCTTCGTCTGTTATTGTTTGGAAAGTAATTGTTGTTATTACCTGACCCAAAAAAACATTTTGTGCCACATCAGTAGATGCACGGACATCACAACAGGCATGCTGACTGGATAAACATTTGAACCTAGCTATTATGAAGGAAATTTTGTATTGACAACAATTTTAGATAGCAGGAGATGCCTAGCCTGCTCTGCCTCTGCTAGCTTATTTCTGGCTTCTTCCATCTCTTCTTTGGCTTGGGTGAAGAGAGCATCTGATTGATCTTTTCGCTTCTTCAGGAACTCAGCTACATTCTCAAGGGCTGTTGCATGCTTTCTTCCAGCCTTTACTAATGCCACGAGGACATGAACAGCTGACGACTCCACATGGCTTGTGTGTAATCCAGCATCATCGGGGAATTTGCACTTTGTGTCTAATCCAGCATCATTAGGGAACTGGCACCTTGTGTGTAATCCAGCCTCATTTTGGAAACATGATCTTGAGGTTGACCATACTTTCCTCCTCGCAGGAACTGCATCCTGACATGAAGTTACGTCTTTTTTAGATCAATACTCAGAGCAACCTAGATCCATTTAGTAGAAGCCAGATAAACAGAACTTGAAGAAGTGAATTCAAAAGGAAAAAAAATATAAAAACAGACTACAAGGTGAGAACACCCACTTCCTACATCAAGCTAAAAACAAAAGCATTAGGACGATTAAGACTCTTCTTATTATACATCGAAGAACACCACGCTTAAGAGAAACAGAAACTACAACATATACACATCGAAGAACACGAGGCTACACGAAAGTAATTGAAAGGGTGTTACTTACCAAATCTCGTTTTACAGGCTCGGTGCAGCTCCTCTTTAACTTGCCACGGTCCTTGAAGATGTCCCGAGTATCTCGTCTTTGGTCTTCATTGCTCCTCTGCATGTTCGCACACGTGGTTTTAAAATCTCAACATGGAAAGAAAAATATACTACTAGTAATACTCGTGCATCTTGTGGGCAACATTAAAGCACTTGTCTGCCATGTTAGAGCATCTCCAACAGAATCGCAACGCGCGGCGCTTTAAAAAAGCGTTTACAGTGCTGAGATCAATAAGTAGATACTAGAGAGTAGAGGATAGTTCTCAGCATAGATAGATAATAAAAGATAATTCAACTACTCCTCGTCGTCCGACTCCTCCTCGGTGATGTCCTCCTCCGACGTCTGACTGTAGGCGTGAAGATACCGATTGTCGTCGGATTCCCAGGGCGATGCTGCTCCTAGCCTCATGTCGAATTGAGCGTCCATTTTTTGCCTACGCTTGTCCTCACGATAGGCGGCTTGCTCCGCCCTCCTCTTATCCCTCTCCGCCCTCCTTTGCGCGTAGAACTCACGCTCGTTGATGATGTCCTACGGGAAGTGTTGGCGCCACAACACCATGACTTCCTCGTCCATCTCGGTGATGCCGAGACGGTGCTCCCGCCTCCGGTTGTCGCGACGATCCTCGTTGGTGCTAAGCCGCGGCAGAGGCGCGAGCTCCTGCGCCCGCTCCCACGTCGGCACGTTGGGGAAGTTCAATGTTCTATGAGGCCACCGGAGGCGCCATGCTGTCGTGTCGTACGCGCGGGCGGCCTCGTTGGCGGTGTCGAAATTGCCGAGGCCGAGGTGCATCCCGCGGAACCGGATCTTGGCAGAGAAGCCGCCGGAGGGGCGCGCACGGACGCCGCGGTATCACCAAGTTTCCCGGCGACACGACGGCATGGTGGTGCGGCGGCGGCGAGGAGAAAAAGAGCGGGGAGAGAGTGGTGGCGAGGCACAGAGCGGGGAGAGAGCGGTGGCAAGGCACAAAGTGGTGGGATGGCGTTGGATTTTATAAAGCGCGCTGGACGTTGCGCGCCAAAACTAGCACATGCCCGACCGCTTTTTCCTGCATGCGCGTGATCCTTTCCCGACGTCTCTGCTATCTCTACTCTCTTCTCTACTGTTATATTTATTTAATATTTAATATTTAATATTTATATCTACTTCCTTTACTGTCTACTTTTTTCTCTATACTTTTTTTCTTGCAATATAGGCCGTCCGATTTATATCTGACAGATAGGAAGGAAACAAATGCGAATTTTGCAAAAAGATACCCATACCCCTCTCCAGATTTGCAAATAAGGCCTTACCTCGTTCATCCTTTTCTCCCACAAGATAAACTACTCATACAAATGCATCTTGATGCGTGCAACACATGGGCATCTTGCTAGTTCTAAAGACCTTTCCATCATTTGCCACACTACTGGTTGCAGATGAAAAACCTAGCCAAGCACAGCGCGATACAGGAGCGACGCACAATTACAAGCTGATATTCTGTTGGACAATGGAGGCTATAACCAATTACTTTTACGGGAACAATAGCACCCAGGAAATTTGAAGGGTAGGTATGAACAACAACGGTGGACCGGCTCCAGTGCGGCGTACGAGGTCGTCGATGAGGCAGATGCGTTGTGGTGTACGAGTGCGCCAATGTAAAGGGGAGGAGCACGAAGGCTGCGGTGCCGTGGAGAAGTCTATTTTGCGGTGGGGATAGAAAAAGGGGAGTATTCAGGTGTACTACTCTGGGTGCCGAGGTGGGGTTGGCTGGATAAGGTGAACCTGAAGTTACGAAAACAGCCCCCTACCAAGCGTCATCCGTAGGCCTGTTCTGAAGTCTATGATGGTAACTTCCCACTGCTCGAATCAAGGTTGCGGGAGATTTTCCCGCTGACCTAAAAATTTTGTGACACTCGACTCCCCGTGTGGCATGTTGAGTGATTCGGCTAGGCAACTCGCGAGTAGTAGTAGTAAACTCTGCATATTAGGTTTGACTGAAGTCAAACTTCCTAAAGTTTGACCAAGTTTATAGAAAAATATAAACATTTACCATAACAAATATGTATGATGTGAAAGTACATTCAATAATGAATCTAATGGTATTTATTTGTTATTGTATATTTTAATATATTTTGTTATAAGCTTTCTGAGAGTTTACAAAACTTGACTTTATCCAATGCTAATAGGTGGACTTAAATAAAAATGGAGGGAGTACATATGTGTTTTCTTAGTTTGTAGTGAACTAATCATTTGTTGAAATTGTGAAATAAATATATTAGGCTATTGACTTCGAATGTAATGGTCTATACAATTCAATAGTTACAATCACTGTCGAATACCAAGATGTATACAAGGACTATAGTACTTCACAACATGCTCAAACTCACATAATCCCAATCAAATGAGAATATAAATGCATTTCATAGTTATTACTTTGTAGGATGCAACAAAAACAACCATAACTCTACATCAGCCATTATAGAAGCAACATTTTGACATATCCCAGTGTGTGAATGAAACGTGCAGAGAGAGCTTTTGAAGATGGAGCAGATAGGGCAGGAAAGATTGTATGTATGTGGACGAGAGAGTAGGAGACAAACCTAATGAGACACAGAGAGAGAGATAGAGAGAGAAAGAGAGAGAGGAAGAAGTTAGGTCTGTGAGAAAGATGGATACATGTAATATACATGAGATGCGTGTGCATCCGGATTCTGTATACGTGGAAGGAGAAGAGACAACATCTTTGATGAGAGAGATGGAAAAACATGGACGAGAGGGGAAGGATCTCGTGGGTTGAGGGACTGACAATTTTGTG
>NC_041387.1:178663213-178679177 GCF_002162155.2 Triticum dicoccoides | reverse complement strand
TCAGTCAGCCGTCGTCACATCACCCTGCTTCCAAATGACCCCGCATTCTCTAGCGCGGTGTGGTCGCCGTCTTTGATCTGCACAATGCCCTCTTTGAAGATTGAGGTGTTGTGCATGTTGGGGTGCAAAGAAGCACAAGCGAGAGTGGTCGCTGTATAACCTTGGATGGGGATGAATTGTGTGCTCGGGGGAGTGTGTGTGTGTGTGTGTGTGTGTTGTGCTGCGTGTCTCTCTCTCTCTCTCTCTCTGTGTGTGTGTGTCAGATATTGAGAGAAAACAAACCTAAGGAGAGAAATGGGTATTCATGAACAGACTGTGCGGGCCTTGAGGTGGCAGGGGCCGGGTGAGGGTGTCAAAATGTGCGCGTTGATGCATGTGTTGCATGCGACCGTGCGAGGGATGGACGAATCGAGAGAGATGGTTGTTGTGTTACGGATGCTCCTCTCTCTGTCTCTCTCTCTCTCTCACACACACACACACAAGTAAACTAGAAGACCGTTCTCTCATGTATACACAATGTATCGGCATCTGTCTATGTCTCACTCATGCATAATCATTTGCACATTCACACCTCTCTATGTGTGTATCACACGCACACCGTCTCCACATTTCCCTTTTGCCACAACACACATATGGACACAAACACACATTCTCTCTCAGTCACACACACAAAATCAGTATTAAAAAAAACTAGGGCGCACCTAAAACGTCCAAATCCAAATAAACACGAACTGGAGCTAAATTCAAATATATGGAAATATTGCAGCATTAAGAACTTTCACAGGAAAAAAAGTTGAGTAATATTCGAGGATTGTTTTCACACACACAAAAAGGTTCGGTGGATGTCCTTCGAGCGCGACACGGTGACGCACCGTTCGATCGACCACGCGGCCGCGGTTCACGCGCTTGCACAGGATTCCGTATCGTGGCTGTGGTACTAACTAATAAAAGCGCTGCCTAAGTCTAATGTTTACGTGTACTAGTATGGTTTTCTTTTAAGTTTGACCAACCTTATATATAAAACTAAAGTAAGCTCCCACACGCGCACTCATCAATATGCCGCCGCCGCCGTTGCACATGTCGGCGCCCGCCTGCTCTGGCCAACAATTTCTCGCCCATCACCGCCATGTTGCCGCCATCCCTGTGCCATGAAGCCGAAGGCTCGCTCGCTCACGTCGTCTGCAGTCCCTCCTTGCGATACCACCGTGCTGCCAAGCACGCGAGCAGCTGGTGGAGCCGCGTCTATGCATGCATCATACGAAGAGGAGGACGAGCGCGTGCTCCAGCACGCCGGCGAGGAGGAACTAGCGTGTCATTGTCGTCTCTGCCCGCGCGGAGGAGGCGCGCATGGTGGCTGTCGCGGCGGAAGCCGGTCACGCGTGCGTCGAGCCCGCAAACCAGGTGCAGACACGGAATCTACCTTCAAGACCTTGAATGCCATGTGGATCCTACAATGTGAAGGAGCAATTTGGGTCAGTCGACTCATGTGAGCCGTTTGATGCAACATGGATGGCTAGAAGGGCTTCTTCCACCTCTTCTGCCATGTTCTTCCTTCGCTCCGTCGAACTTCTTTCACAAATCGACTGACCCAAATTATACTACTACTACGAACGTATTAAGTACAGTAGGAACACGAAGATACGAGCAGTAGTACCAAGTGCAAGAAGAACAGTAGTAAGACATAGTACTAGTACTACTATACATACTAAAGAGTTCAAATAACGAGAAAGAACATAAACATAGTTCTGCTGGGGCCTTAGCACAACACACGCTTGAAAATAAACTAAGCAACTAGTCCGCTTGACACTGCAGTAGAACCAGCATGAGCGACGGCACTGCCACCTACTCGGAGTCCGAGTCCACGTCCTCGACTTCATCCTCGTCCCTCTTCCTCTTCCTCTTCGCCGACGCTTCTTTGCTTGATCCGGACACTGGGCTCTGCTTCTTCATCCAACCCCTGTAGATATTTAAACAAAGGTAGGCATCCATTGCTGCGTACAGGATGTGATCTTCATCTAATGTCTTCGACTCCCATGCATGATGAAACTCGTGATGAGGTTTCTTTAGTTTAGCATACGAAGGATCAATCATGGCTGCTGCCAGGGTCAGCATTGAAGGTTGAGAGGAGGACACCAGGCTTGCCTTCTGGAGATCGAAGGGCTGGCCTACAACGAGACCTATCCGACACAGGACATACCTATCGTTCTTAAAGCCTACAGTAACGAATTTCACTCTTTTGTCCTTGAGGAAGTTCTTAAAATCCTGGCACTCAACGTCGGCATGGCATATGTGGTAGACCAAGAAAACGTTATGTACGCACACCTGTATCACAGCGGGCTTCTTCCTCTATTCGCCCTTTAGATCCTTCTCGCGTCCCAGGACTGTGGTGTACTCAACATCTAGCCTAGCGACCCACTCATCCGTTGAACTGTTGAACATGCGTAAGAAGTGAGCAAGCCATGCTTTCACCGTCACGGATCCACGTGTGTAGATGACGACGAACTAATCGCCGGTGATGGCTCTAACCTGGTACTCAGCGGCGACCATGGAGACTTGGGAGGCCATGGATTTCAGAGGAGGGTTAGGAGAAGTTGAACTGTTGTACCCTGCAAAAAAAAACTGGGAGCGAACTAATGTGAAAGGACGGGACGACTGGGAGCGAACTGTTGTAAGGTAGAAGACGGGGACGAGTAGGGCGTGTGAATGGCTTGGGGTTGATAGCTTGCCCGGTGGATAAACGGCTGCAAGCCCCCAAAGAGTTCTTGAGAACTATGCGGGACCCACTAGATGTCATGTCTACTAGACCCATATCGTAGGCCTGACGGTATAGCTTCTGCCTGTTCGCACGCCATGCCGGCTCGTGGATGTAACTTCACTTAATTCTGTCAAACGTCGTGCCTCCCACGACCTTCGCCTCCCTCGCACGGTTGCGCCATTTGAGACTTCGACCGACTATGAATGAGCAATTTTTTGCCTTTTTTTTAGACAAGCAATTTTTTTGCCTACTCCGCATGCATGATACTCCCTCTGGTCCTTTTTACTCCCGTCAACCGTTTGCAAAGTGTTTGACCAAATTTATACTTTCTTTTGAACACCACCTTATATTAATTAACCAGCCACACCAGTACACTCATTCGATACAATATTCACCACACAGGGCGGTACGTTATTTACAAGAATACCATCTAATCTATTGTCAAAGCTATACTTAGCGATTAAGTGTGCCACCTTATTGGCCGAATGGCTAATCTTTGACAATTGAAGATTGTTGATCAACTTCGAGATGCTCAATGCTTTCATCTTCACGTCACGCATAGCAGACCTGTCGTAGTCCCCCGATGCAAGAGACGCTACCACAAAAGAGCAATCAGTCTCTAAAAGTACAGGACTATGAAGAGAAATACCTATGTAGAGACCGGCAATGCAAGCCCTAAGCTCCGCTTCGTCCATGCTTTCACAGGCATCAATGAAATCCCACAACCAAATTTATACTAAAAATATCAATATCTACAATACTGATTATAATGAGTATAAGAACTATGTTTTATAATGAGTGTAAAAATATTGATTTGACATTGTGAATGTTGACACATTTTTCTATAAGTCTGGTGAAAGTAGAGGTACATTGACTTCAGACAAAACTTAAATGCACAATGCAGACTAGTTCCTCTGTCTAGGTGCGTGCCATGTCCTATCTTGTCATCACAACAAGGTTAGATATTAGAGTACCACTACCTCCCTTCTAGTTTAAAGGGCTCGATTCAAAAATTTCACCTACTCTTAGCAAGATAGTAGAGGCGGTGGAATAGTTTTTGAAGTCTGCAAAAGTACTCAACTAGTGCTGTCATTCTTCACAAAAAAATGTGTTTACCAATGCATGCATGAACACTAGTTACTCTAACCCCCCTCTCTTCTTTAATTCTTTGCCACATCAGCATGTTTGCTATTCCCGTGTGCATGATACCAGCTAAGATACCACCATTATGGCCAACCTTAATCATCGCATGCAATAATTTAGTGCACCTTGAAATATGAACATGTGTGGGGCGTGTATGTTTTTAATGACTTGAGACTATACCTAGCCCGGCATGCAAGATGACTTATTATGCATCGTTCCCCATACCTGCAGGAAGCCCGTTTGTCTCCAAGTCTTTTCCTCTCCATGTGTGGAAACAATATGCCTACCAAACTCTCCTTCTCCCTCCGGTGGTCCCACCACTCCACCCCGTGTGAAAAATCTGCATGCATGACTCTCCTCCCCCACGCTTGTCCAATTCGTTGTGACCAGCAATATTTCCACCCCTTCGCTCCCCCGTAATTTACTCCAACAAATATGCCTACACAGCTGTTACTTAACTGCAGGTGCATTGGGTCACTGACATAGCCCAATAGGGGTCTGGTCCACATGTCAGTGACGCAACTGGACCTGCAGTTAAGTCAGTGCAGCTCAGTCCATATCTTACGTAGGTGTGCCATTGCTCGCTATAAATACTGCGCCTCCCACAACATCGCTATCTCCTCCCCCTCATGTTCACGTTCATCGGTATCTCCTCCCCTCCCTCTCATGTCGACCACCATGGCATCGCCCCTCCCAAGCCCTAGGAGCCCCTCGCTGCACCGCGCGGACGGTCGCGTCGCTGTTCCGTTCCTCGCCGCCACTAGTCGAGGAGGACGCGTCGGTGTTCCGCTCCTCGCTGCTACGCGAGGCGTCACCGTTCCGTTCCTCGCTGCCACTGGTCGAGGAGGACGCGTCGGCGTTCCGCTCCTCGCCGTGACACGACGCATCGCCGTTCCATTCCTCGCCGCCACTAGTCGAGGAGGATGCGTCGACATTCTGCTCCTCGCCCCGACGCGTCGAGGTGGACGCGTCGGTGTTCCCAATCTCACCAACACGCGCGTCGGAGGACGCGTCGGCTCCCCGCTACGAGGAGAAAGCCGCGCCGCCCGCCGAGCCCCCCCAGCCTTGAGGAGCTTTGGAAAGAAATGGATGTTACCTTGTGGGAGGATTTGCCTTCAGCAGAGCGCGCCAAAATAGAGGCGGAGAAGAAGGCCGGGGAAGAGAAGCACACCGTGGAACAAGCTGCCTGGGAGGCCTATGTGGCGTTCGAGAGAGTCAGGCAATTGGCCCTTTGGCAGAAGGCTCGTGCGAGGGCTGTGAGGGTGGCGGAGGACGCCCGTGCCGACGCCCTGAGTGTAGTCGGGCCCAAGCGCCTCATCTACGCTTGGTGGTACATGGGCCGGGTGCATGCTTCCAGTGAGGAAGAGTACCTGTTGGCGCCGGATCACCACACCAGTGAGATCGCGCTCGCCCGCCGGCAAGACGCCAATCAGCACCTCGCGAGTTGTGAGGCTGAGGAAGAGGTGTTGTGTCGGCGTGCTAGGAAACGGCGTGCACCAGGGCACTTGGGGCGCGCCGCAAGCGCTCCTGCGAGCGTCGTGGCTTTTAGGAGTAGTATAATTTTTGTTTCGTAAGGCGATCTCATTAGTTTTGGGACGCAATTGATAAATCCCTAACGTTCAGGAATTTTTAGCGTACTTAATTAAGTATGTAAAAGGGAAAGTTTGGAAACCTTGTGTATTCGTACTCATTTTACAAGTACGTGCATATAGCACAAACTTTACTATATACTATCACACTACACGTCTCTCTCGATATATGCTTGCAGACTGTGCTACTCCCTCCGTCCAGGTCAATAAGTCATCTTTGGTTGTGCACCGTGACCAAGAAGGAGGGAAGACTTATACACCTAGACAGAGGGAGTACTACTATTACTTATGTACGTGCAAATGCACGTTTTAACATTACGATGCGGTTTTTGTAAAAGTAGAAAAACAACACTAGTCAAGCTTGTGAAACGATTCAATGCAAAACAAATGCAAAAATGCTCATTGGATTGTTTACTTTTAGCTTCCTTCTCTGTGGTTATTTCTCTGTCATACTTTGTACGGAGTATCTCACTGGTTGGAAAGGCATGCAAATTCCCAAACCGCTTCCTACACCATGTATTGAATTTTTTGCCTAACAAGTTGTGCCGTGCAATTGGAACTCCAACTTGAGTACTACTACTAGTAGGAGTACCAGGGGCCAGTTCTTTTAGGCTTCTAGATTAGTAATCCCATAACTACTACCTCCGTCCTGGTTTATTGGTCCCCATTGTAATCTGTGTCAAATTTTGATCATAAATTTAACTAATGAAATGTTAGTGCATGTCACATGCACTACTCCATCCGTCTAGGTGAGTAAGTCATCTTAGGCTGTGCACCGTGACCAAGGAGGAGGAGAAAACGAGAAATGTTATTGTTTATTTGCTAATTAATAGTATTGCATGCAATGAACTAACCACTTCATGTCGTGTTTGATATCTCAAGTCATTAAAAGCATGCACACTCTTTATCTCTTATTGGTTGATATGTCAAGAAACAAGAAACGAGGTAGAAGTTAATGCACCACGCCTAAGTGTTTTGGGATTATTTGGTTTTCGTAAGATGACTTACACACCTAGACAGAGGGATTACAATGGTGAGGAATAAACCAGTTAAATCTTTGGTCAAAATTTAGCACAAATTACAATGGTGAGGAATAAACCATGACGGAGTAGTATTTTAGAAGCCCAAATAAATGAGTGAGGTGTCTTATTGTTACTCTCCACTGTGACTAGTCTTGTGGGAAAAGCTGGGGAAGCCACCAAAAGAACTGGCCCTAGGAGTAGTAGCTAGGGATCAAGTGTGAGAGATGAACCGGAGAAAGTAAATGCAGAGAGATGAAATGCAAAAAAGACGGAGGGATGTGATTGTGGCTTGTCCGTTTATTTTACCGAGCCACTTATTACTGGGAGTGATTGGATTTTGTGATATGACGGCTTTACTGCCGCGCCACGAGCGGGGTGAGAGGTGAGACTCCAGTGCAGCGCCGCCCTCTACACTTGTACTACATCGGTCGTGGTTTATTAGTCCCCCATTGAATTTGACTAAAGATTTAACTGACAAAATGTCAGTGCATGTCAACAAAAACTATATCGTTGGATTCATATTTGAACATAGTTTTGAATGATATAATTTTAGGTGACATGCATCAGCATTTATCGTACTATATATAATGTTAGTTCAATTTTTGGTCGTACTAATCTATAGTAGTAAGGTGCCCGTGCGTTGCACCGAAGAGTGAAATGCATTGATCGGAGAGTTGTTTATTTTGACAAAGGATGTGGGGGTCATCTCATGTGTAATGGGTATCGATAGGTTTCTTCGGATATTATTTCATCTCTAGAGGTCGCAAACATCCGGGTGAAATAGATAAAAAGATATCTTTTGCAAACAAAAGCGTTCAACTATTCAACCTGCATCCAAAACTTGTGAAGAAATAACACTTATTGTGCTTTGCAAGAAATGATCTTTAAGAATTAGTTTTTGAGTATCGATTGTTATACATGTTGGCTACAGATGACATGGCACTTTCTTATAGTCAACAATCGGCTATACTATAAAGTAATATTAACCATGCCCTTATACACCTAGACGGAGGGATTAAATCAGGATGGCTTGCAAGGGGGCAGAGGAGATGTAAGAAATGGTTCATCGTAAGTCTTTAACCAGTACTGTAGTA
Source organism: Triticum dicoccoides (assembly GCF_002162155.2). Lineage (NCBI taxonomy): Eukaryota > Viridiplantae > Streptophyta > Magnoliopsida > Poales > Poaceae > Triticum > Triticum dicoccoides. The sequence goes on along the minus strand of NC_041387.1, from coordinate 178,671,574 downwards.
AAAATTCATACATGAAAGATTCTAGACTAAACCATAAACGGATACACTTTTATTCATGCGCGATACTCCAATAGAGCAAGATCCTGCATGGAAGTCTCCACATGCTTAGACAGCGGATTACATTGAGCGAAGACTAATGATCAACATTTAACTTGATAATGCGTATGTCTAGGTGAACCTCCTTGGAGTCCCCGTGCACCGCATCGGCGGGTAAAGGATGCCATGGGTTTTCCAAGTCCACATTAGCGAGATAGTCCCAGCTCCCCAGAGTCCAAGTCCGTTCGATGAGGCCGGTGTCGCCGCCCACGCGACCCGGAGGGGTAGTAACATTGACCAAGCACCCGTACATCGACCTCGTGTCAGTGTCAGCGTCAGCGGCGTCGCCCCTGACGCACATTACAGAGACGGGGCGGCGGCCTGTGCGGGCCTCGCCGGTGCCCACGATAGAGAGGAAGACGCTGCCGTCCTCCTCCGAGACTAGCAGCCGGCGGTGATCCTCCAGTGACTCTGGCATGGTGAACAGGTAGCACATCTCGTACTTGATGTTCTCCACCAAGGGCCAGCAGTGACCGCTGCACGCATCCGTGAGGTGATGCACCATGTCCGCCAGCGAGCCACAAAATGGCATCGGGCACTCATAGCAGTGGACGAAGGGCTCCTTGGAGGCATCGACCAGGCTGTCCATGAAACGGGAGTGGCTGTAGGGGACGTTGCGCTAGTTGAATATATGAGCAAGTTACTACGAGATTTAATCCGAATAAGCACAAAATAAATCATGACGGCTATAACAGAGATGAAACTAATCATGTGGACTAGCATAGTAGTAGGATACAAAGTAGAAACATGAATTCTACCACGATTTCGAACAGGAAGGACAGAAACACATACGGTGCAACATGAGCAGCACTGTTGGCGTTGAGGTTGTCGCCCATGTCGTTGAGGAAGAGGTTGCTGAGGTCGGGGAAGAAGTCATCATCGGTGAAGTCGTGGCTGCCAGCAGTCGCGAGAGTGCGCTCCCCAAATTTCAACAGTGCCCGCCGAATGGAGCGCAGGAGGGAGTGGCTGTAGGGGACGTTGCGGGCGCTGAATGGAGCACAGGAGTAGCACACGAAGCAGTAGATGGTGTCCTTACTAGTACTCCCTAGTCTCTATCTATCTATATCTACTCTTACAGAAAACCGAGTTGATGATGATGGTCTGCCTGCCATCTTGTAATATAGACCGTCTGATCTATATCTAACGGATAGAAAGCCAACTATGACAATTTTACAAAATATACCCGCACCTCTCTCCACATTTATAGATAAGGCCTTGCCTCGTTCATCCTTATCTCCCACAACCTCATGCTCCTCCCTATGTCTCTATCTCTACTACTCTTCTTTGTTTTTTATAACAAATCGAATAGTGATGTGCCGTCCGTTGCACGCCCGGCTGAACACGCCTCCTCGCCTCCATCATCACCAACTGAGTCTTTTAAAGGAGTAGGAGTAGAGAAAAAACCGAGTTGGTGATGATGGTGTGCCGTGCAATGCACGAGCATCTTGCTTTTTTTGCATATAAGTCCAAACACCACGTAGACACGGGCCCTGTTTGGATACTCTAACACAGTTAGAGTGAGAGTTTTTTTCTAACCCACTCTAACCCAAATAAGCACCTCTCCAGTGGGATAGTTGGGTTAGATGGAACTAACCCACTCTAACCCTCCCTGTTTGGATACTCTTGGGTTATTTGAGCCCTCAACTAACCCAAACTAGCTCTAACCCCATGATCCAAACAGGGCAATGGTGTTTGAGCACGGTTCGTAGTCGTTCCACGCTCGGTCATTGAAGTTTGTAACTATTTTAGATTAGAATATACTACTCCTCTGGTGCTAGTAGTAGAGAAGAGTCCTACTCTACTACTCTACTCAAGCAAGTAAGGGCATAGCACTGTAGGGAGTACCAGTACTGTGATCACTCAAGCAAGTTGTCTGGCATCGACATGACCCTACGCTGCTGGTATGTGTCTCGTAAGTCAAGCGGCGTGTTGTAATCATCATCACATGTCCACTTCCCACAGCACATATTCGCTTCTCCATCTTTGTCCGCACATAATCTCGTCCAATCTTCCATCCCCGCTAAGGCGCCTCCCACCCTCGTCCGAAACCCAAGCACTAACAATGACAGAACCGAGCACCATCCACCAAAAGAGTGGCTGGAATTTGCTCCCCATAGAGGTAATCAAGCTCATTGTTTCGCGTGTGGACAATCTCAGTACCATGCCACTCGCCGCGTGCTCGTCGGGGATGTACTGTTTACTCAAAGCCCTCAGGCCGGATCTTTTTAAGCCAGCTCCTTGCTTGCTGATGCCGCCTGATCTTCAGAAACGGCATGTCACGCAGCATAACGATCGTAGGGTGGCGAGCATCAACCCCCTTGACTCCGATCTGATCCTCGTCAGCCTCAACTACATTAACGGTATGTACTGGGTCAGCATGAACACGTCTTGGATGGTGCTCGTCGACAGTCGCGGCAGCTGGATGCTCGTGGATGTCTACACCCGATGATTGATCCCCCTTCCTTCGATTAACATTGCATTGCTTTGGCACCACGGCCCAGAATACTCGGAATCTTACAGTAGCCAACATGACACCAAGTTTGATTTGCTCAAGGTTGTAATCTGCCAAGTGCCCACAAGATCTGCGAATTATAAAGACTTCAGGCTAATTGCCTTCTTCAACCGTGGTCTCGCCTATCTGACAGGTCACTGCGGTAAGTGGATAAATCTGCACGTCCATCGCAGGATCATACATCCTCCATGGTTCTCTGATGCCATTGTACACAAGGGCTTCATTTACGCTGTCGACTCCTTCTATGGCTGGACGTATTGCTGGCCTACTCCAGTCATCGCTACAAACGGTTGTTACAGCAGTATGTTACTTTCCTATGATATCATGATGGCTTGCTTATATTACTGTCAACATTTGCTGAAAAAATATTCATGCTCATAACATGTTGTTCTTAAGATTGACTAAATCAAGAGCCCTTTTTTATTTGACTCCAACTTGATATGATGTTGTAGGCCGCCTGGTGTCCCTACCCTTCCTAATCCCAGAACCTTTCAAAGAAAAGCGGCATGGCAGTTGCAGGTGGTTCCTGGCTCCATCAGACGACTGTGAAAGACTGATGATCGTTCGCATGTACCGGACGTGTTGTTTTGCAGAATACAATCACAGTCACTGCAAGGTCTTTGAGCAGGATCCCAGCTTCTCTGGGCCTTCAGAAATTTTTGACTGGAGGCTGGTAAGTAGCCTTGGTACACGCTCTCTGTTTGTCAGACTGAATTATCTGATTAACTAGGAGATAACCGATGGCAAGGATCATGATGGCAGCGCGGTTTCGTTCATCAGGCAAAACTGTGTGTACACATCATACCATGCGTCTCTGCATGCACCATACCCTGATATGTGCTGCCACGCTCTACAGCCCAAAGTAGGAGAGAGGGTCGCAAGTATCAGACTTCGACCTGCTGGCTGGAGTTTCCCCCGTTAGGCGCCCATCTGGTTCAAGCCGTCAGCCAATCTCCACAACTTAATAAATAGTAACATCTAACTGAGCCAGTTAGTTAATGTGTACCCTTGGTGTAGTAGGATATTTATTTAGTTTGATGCATACACTTGTTCTTTTTTGGTAGCCCTTTTGTAATGATGGCTGATGTTTGGTTTGGAAGAGAGAGTTGCGTCTTGACTCTTCTGGCCTGCTTACTGCTTCTGTTGCACCCCCAGCCCTGGTTGCTACTGCTGCTGTTTTCAATGTACAATCAGTAGTATTTTTCATCTATTGGTTGAATAAATGTGTTGTTAGAACGACAACACAATGTTTTGGAAGTCGTTGCACGGTTCGATCCTTTAGTGCCCCGTACCGTACGTAGCACATGCTATTTTTCGTACGGAACACATTTTCCACTTGTTGATAACATGCAGCATACTGATGAAGGCCCAATAGAGAAGTCCATAATTAATTGGAAGGGAGGCTCTCACATGAATCCGGCCCAGGTACATGCTCATGGTCCCCTAAACATAAATAAGTAAATAAATAAAGCTAAATGCTCATGCACCAGTTCTTTGGGAAAATAGGTAGCCCAGTATTTCTTTTTGAAGAATACCCAAGCTAGGCCTATTTGTTTTCTCTGAATTACTAGGCTGCAAATCTTTCAAGATGAGGAGGGATGCATTCCGGCCTGGCCAAAGAGTATGGTCAATGTCTGTTAAAAGTAATATCAAAAGGGGTTGAAAATTCCAAAATATTTATAGCAAATGGGATATAAGTTTCTTTTTTTGTTTTTGTTCTTCACGGATATCTTATACGTATTTCATTGGATTTAACATGACATAGTACTAACTTATTTTTAAATTTGTTTTAGTATGGCTATTAATTTTTGGATTAAGAATATTTCATTCCCCAGCAAAAATTTGCGAATTTTCAAAATTTCCCACATATTTAGTTAATTTTTTGACCCTGGTACTGACCAGAAAATGGCCAGCAATTCTAAAAATGGAAAACGAGCTGCAATAAATTCCATATGAATTAGAAAATGAGTAAAAATTATAAAAATAATAGAAAATGGGTTGTACATGCCACAGATTTCGAGGCTGACTTGTTTACGCAAGGCTTTGTCAGTGAACACACGATTCTAGCAGCAGTGACTGTTGGATGTCCATCCACCGGCCGACGTGCTTCTTCAATCTCTGATCTTCCTTCTCCAGCTGCCTAAACTAGCACCGGCGGGACTGCCTGCTCCCTCCTCTTGTGGCCCGCTGTGATGCCGCGTAGGCTTCCCCGGCCCACCCTACTCCCTCCGCTGGCCTGGCCGCACGCAGTCAACTGCCTCCTTATTACGCGAAAAAAATGATTCCTCCCACTGACATCTTGGGCGCACCGGTTGGGAGGCTGACCTGTGGGCCTACTAAATGGATGCGTACGCAGGGCTTGTTAACTTAGTCAACAAACGATTCTAGCAGCAGTAACCGTTGGATTTGAATCGAACGGTCCTGCTGCTTCTTCAATCGCTGCTCTTCTTGCACCAGCCGCCCAAACCAGCACCGGGGAGACCGCCTGCTCCTGCCTCCAGTGGCCGGTTGTGCTGCTATTGAGGGCTCATCGCCCCCTACTACTCCCAGCGCTAGCCAGGCCCTGTGGCGACGACAGCCTCACACCGCAGCCGAACCAGTGAACCCTCGTACTCCTCTCCGTGTGGGCATCCACTGCCACGTCTACCCCGGCTCCGCGTCGTCCCCTTCCTAGGCCTCGCCGTCGTCCACCGCCTTGGTGCTCTCGGCGCGGCATGGTCAATGTGGTCAACGACATTCCATCGGAAGAGTACTGTACGTGGAGAGGCTGACAGCTGGGTCCATGGCCACAGCCTAGTTTTTTTGTGATTTGCCAAGTAAGTCGCTTTGTCAGGCCTGTTGGGCTGCAAATCTTTCAAGACGAGGAGAGCTTTCATTTGGCTGGCCGAGAAAATGGCCCATCAGTAATGAGAAATGGGTTGTACATTTTTAAAACACATCAAGCCGACAATTAGTTTCAAATATCTTTTTTTCATTTCAAGATTTTAAATTACATTAATTTTTATGCGTGGAGAATTTGTTGGATTTTATATTGATATACATTTATTTTTTAAATCAGTTTGAATGTGAGTCGAAATTTTGGGATTAAAAACAGTTCAGACCGCACCGAAATATGCAAAATTTCGTATAATTGTTTAACCGTGGCCACAATATGGGATGTAATGCTAACAAAAATAATATGGGCTCCAAAAAAACCTTAATAATTAGCAAATGGGCTATAAATTATTAGAAATAATGGCAGATGGGATGTATGCTGTTTTCCACAGATTTGAGGCTTTCCTAAAAAAAAGGTTGACGCACAAGCAGTAACTGTTGGATGGCCATCCAACGGCCGTCGTGCTTCTTCAATCTCTGCTCTTCCTACTCCAGCCGCTCAAACAAGCGCCGGCGGGACTGCCTGCTCCCTCCTCCCCGCGGCCGGCTCTACTACCGCATAGGCCTCACCGCCCCACCGTACTCCCATCGCTGGCCTGGCCATCCCTCTACTCACCCACACCTGCTGTTATTCTCCGGCGATGGCAGACGAACTAGTAAACCCTCGTACAGTCGTACTCCCCTCCGTGTGGGAAATAACTGCCGAGTCTTCCCTGCCTCCATGTCATTCCCTTCCTAGGCCTCGCCGTCGTCCACCGCCCTGGTGCTCTCGATGCGGCCTGGTCAACGTGGTCAACAACCGACATGCATCTGAAGTGGAATGTATGTGGAGAGGCCGACAACTGGGTCCATGGCCGCACGCAAGGAAATGCCTCCTTATTACGCGCAAAATAATGATTCCTCCACCTGACATCAGGGACCCACCGAAAGGGCCTCTGTATTTTGCAAAAAAAACGTTACCGCCTCTGACAGCTCGGACCCACCAGCTATATCTTTGCACGCAAGGAAGTGCCTCCTTATTACGCACAAACAAATGAATACTCTTCCTGTTACTGGGACCCAGTATAGTGGCAGGCTGACTTGTGGGCCTACTAAGTTGACGGGGACAGAGGGCTTTGTCAACTTAGTCAATATGCACGATTCTAGCTCCTGTGACCGTACGATGTCCATCCAACGGCCGTAGTGCTTCTTCAACCTCTGGTCTTCTTGCTCCAGCCGCCCAAACCAGCGCCGGTCGTGCCTCGTGCTCCTGCCTCCCGTGGCCGGCTGCGATGCGGCGGAGGCCTCACCGCCCCCTACTACTCCCACCGCTAGCCAGGCCATCCCTATACTCACCCACACCCCCTGTTATTCTATGGCGACGGCAACCTCACACCGCAACGAACCAGTGAACCCTCGTACTCCTCTACGTGTGGGCATCCACTGTCACGTCTTCCCTGGCTCCGCGTCGTCCCCTTCCTAGGCCTCGCCGTCGTCCACCGCCCTGGTGCTCTCGGCGCGGCCTGGTCAACATGGTTAAGGAACGGCTTCCATCGGACGTGGACTGTACATGGAGAGGCTGACAACTGGGTCCACGGCCGCAGCAAGGAAGTGCCTCCTTATTACGTGCAAAATAATTATTCCTCCACCTGACAGTGGGGACCCACCGGACGGGCCACCATATTTCACGAAAAAAACGTTTCCCCCCTGACTGCTGGGACCCACCAGCTACACCTTCGCACGCAAGGAAGTGCGTCCGGGCAAAAGAAAACAATTCGCCCCCTGACTACTGGGACCCACCAGCTACATCTTCGCACGCAAGGAAGTGCCTGACAGTCGGGACCCACCTGGTCGAAGCGTACGTAGCGTTGTCATTCTGGTCGCGAACGTGTACGTACATATATACTGGTGGATGTATAGACGCGCGCGTGTCGTAGTAGAGGCGCGCACGTAGCATGTACACATACGTACAGCGTCCAGGGTGCAAGAAAGAAAATACGGCCACGTATGTGTACATACGGGCGGGGTCTCGAATGCCTACTCGCGCATACGTACGGCCAGGGCTCGTGTACATGGTTGGGTCGGAACAGAGAAACAACATCGTCGTCGTGTTCATGGGGAGGCAACGGAATGCGTCGTGTTCATGGGGAGGCAACAGAATGCGTTGTGTTCATGGGGAGGCAACGGAACGTGTGGGAGCCAACCGGCTGGGCCGGAACGGAATGTGTCGTTGTGTTCATCGGGAGGGCTTGGACGGAACAGGCGATGGAAACGAGGCCTGGCGTACCGCATAACGGAGGAAACAGACCTCCTACGTTCGGAACGGGGTCCTGTTGATCAGGAGGGGTGTGGCGTACCACAAAACAGAGGAAACAGACCTCCTACGGTTGAAACGGGGGTCCTATTGATCGGGAGGGGTGTGGCGTACCACAAAACGGACGAAACGGACCTCCTACGGTCGAAACGGGGGTCCTGTTGATCGGTAGGGGTGTGGCGTACCGCAAAACGGACGAAACGGACTTGTGTTGGAGTGCTACGGTCGAAACTGGGGTCTTGTTTGTCGGGAGGGGTGTGGCGTACCGCAAAACGGGACTCCACGGGATACTGTTCATCTCCACCGTCGACCTCCTCCAGCCTCCACGGGCTACCGTCGACCTCCTCCAACCTCAACGGGCTCCTGTTCATCCAGCCTCTACCGCGCCCTACTCCACCGGCTACTGTTCAACCACCCCTCCACGGGCACCCCTCCACTGTCTACTGTTCATCCAGCCCTCCACACCACGGGGTCCTGCTCAACCACCCCTCCATGGGCACCCCTCCACCATCTACTATTCATCCAGCCCTCCACACCACAGGGTCCTGTTCATACAGAGGCAACGCCACCGCTCACTGTTCATCCA
>NC_041387.1:178640085-178662761 GCF_002162155.2 Triticum dicoccoides | reverse complement strand
TCCAATCGATCGGCTTCAGTTAGCAGCAGTAGCGAAGGAATCTCTCGATCGGGTTCAGTTAACAGCCATCGATTAATCGCTCAGGTTCAGTAACGCGTAGCCTGCAGTGCAATCGCTCTGGTTCAGTTAGAGCCCAACGCCTCGCTCGGGTTCAGTTAGAGCCAACGCCTTGCACACACGCACGTACGTGTATGAGAGAAACGCACATCGCTCACCCCCCGACCTCCCACCGTAACCGGTAACTCCCCGAAATTTTCCTCCCCCTCGCTTCTACCACGGTTTTTTCCGTCATGGACGGCCCAAAGAATGTCATGCAGCTGCGTCTCCGGCCCGTCCAAGACGAAAAGCCCATTTTCTGTCATGATTTTTTGTCATAGAAGTAGGAGCCCACCACATCTATGATGATACCGGGTTTTGTCACAATTATCATCATAGAAGTGTCATATGTATGACAGAAAAAAAACTCGTTCGGCCCAAAATGTCACGGATGTGTCTTTTTTTGTAGTGTATCGACCCGTAGGTCCGTGGTAAACTACTCACTCTTCATCGGAAGGGCAATGGTGTTGATGTAGAAGCCCTCCGTGATCGAATCCTCCTTTGACAGGACGCCGGAAAAGGCCCCTAGATAGGATCTCACGGGTACAGAAGGTTGCGGCGGTGGAAAAGTGTTTTCGTGGCTCCCTGATGGTTTTGGGGTATAGAGTATATATGGGCGAAAGAATTAGGTCAGAAGACCCTTGAGAGGCCCACGAGGCACGGGGGCACGCCCGACCCCCCTGGGCGCGCCCTCCACCCTCATGGCCGCCTTGTTGCTTCTCCGACTTCATCTCCAAGTCTCCTAGTTTGCTTCTGGTCCAAGAAATATCATCGCGAAAGTTTTATTCCGTTTGGACTCCATTTAGTATTCGTTTACTGCGAAACTCTAAAACAGGCAAAAAAACAGAAAGTGGCACTGGGCTCTAGTTTAATAGGTTAGTCCCACAAATAATATAAAATAGCATATTAATGCATATAAAACATCCAAAACAGATAATAAAATAGCATGGAACAATAAAAAATTATAGATACATTGGAGACGTATCACTTGCCTCTCGGTGAAGACGACGCTATTTCCTCCGTTCCGATCCAGCCAGTTAGCTGCCGATGAACAAGACGACGTCGCTGTCGTACGTTGCCTCTCCATGTACACGAGCCCTGGCCGTACGTATGCGCGAGTATGCGTTCGAGCCCCGCCCGCATGTACGTACGTAGCCGTATTTAATTTCTTGCAGCGTGGCTGTTCGTACGTGTACACGATATATAGACGGGACTATGTGACATGCTACGTCCGTGTCTCTACTACGACACGTGCATCTCCTTACTCAGACACGGTTCATCACTGCAGAGAGACCGATCGACCCGTATGTACGTACACGATTGCGACCAGACAGACAACCCGACATACGGTTTGACCCGGTGGGTCCCAGCTATCAGGGAGGATAAGGTGGCACTTTATTCCATGCGAAGATATAGCGATGGGTCCCAGCTATCAGGTAGGATAAGGGGGCACTTCCTTCCGTGCAAAGATATAGCTGGTGGGGCCCAACTGTCAGGGGGAAGAATCATTTTCCCGTAATACAGACACACTTCCTTGCGTACGAAGATGTAGTTGGTGGGTCCCAGCTGTCAGGGGGAAACATTTTTTCGAGGCCCTTCCGATAGGTCCCGCTGTCAGGTGGAGGAATCATTATTTTGCACGTAATAAGGAGGCACTTCCTTGCTACGGTCATGGACCCAGCTCTCAGCCTCTCCACGTACAGTCCTCTTCTGATGGAAGGCATTCCTTGACCACGTTGACCACACCGTGCCGAGAGCACCAAGGCGGTGGACGACGGCGAGGCCTAAGATGGGAATGATCTGGAATCATGGAACAAGGGGCACTGGAGTCCCTGGAGGATGGGAGTACGAGGGACTAGTTCGACTATCGGGTGAGGCTACCTTCGTCGGAGAATAACAGAAGGTGTGGGTGAGTACAAGTATGACCTGGCCACTGATGTCTACTACACAACCTTATTATTGTAGACGTTGTTGGGCCTCCAAGTGCAGAGGTTTGTAGGACAGTAGCAAATTTCCCTCAAGTGGATGACCTAAGGTTATCCATGGGAGTCATAGGATGAAGATGGTCTCTCTCAAACAACCCTGCAACCAAATAACAAAGAGTCTCTTGTGTCCCCAACACACCCAATACAATGGTAAATTGTATAGGTGCACTAGTTTCGCGAAGAGATGGTGATACAAGCGCAATATGGATGGTAGATATAGGTTTTTGTAATCTGAAAATATAAAGACAGCAAGGTAACTAATGGTAAAAGTGAGCAAAAACGGTATTGCAATGCTTGGAAACAAGGCCTAGGGTTCATACTTTCACTAGTGCAAGTTCTCTCAGCAAGGATAACATAATTAGATCATATAACAATCCCTCAACATGCAACAAAGAGTCACTCCAACGTCACTAATAGCGGAGAACACACGAAGAGATTATTGTAGGGTATGAAACCACCTCAAAGTTATTCTTTCCGATCAATCCGTTGGGCTATTCCTATAAGAGTCACAAACAGCCCTAGATATTGTAGTAAAATAACACCTTAAGACACACATAAACCAAAACCCTAATGTCACCTAGATACTCCAATGTCATCTCAAGTATCTGTGGGTATGATAATACGATATGCATCACACAATCTCAGATTCATCTATTCAAACCAACACAAAGAACTTCAAAGAGTGCCCCAAAGTTTCTACCAGAGTCAAGACAAAAACATGTGTCAACCCCAATGCATAGATTCCCAAGGTCATGGAACCCGCAAGTTGATCACCAAAACATACATCAAGTGGATCAATAGAATACCCCATTGTCACCACGGGTATCCCATGCAAGACATACATCAAGTGTTCTCAAATCCTTAAAGACTCAATCCGATAAGATAACTTCAAAGGGAAAACTCAATCCATTGCAAGAGAGTAGAGGGGGAGAAAAATCATAAGATCCAACTATAAGAGCAAAGCTCGTGATACATCAAGATCGTGCCATATCAAGAACACGAGAGAGAGAGAGAGAGAGAGAGAGAGAGAGAGAGAGAGAGAGAGAGAGATCAAACACATAGCTACTGGTACATACCCTCAGTCCCGAGGGTGAACTACTCCCTCCTTGTCATGGAGAGTGCTATGATGATGAAGATGGCCACCGGTGATGGATCCCCCCTCTAGCAGGTGCCAGAACAGGGTCCCGATTGGTTTTTGGTGGCTGCAGAGGCTTGCGATAGCGGAACTCCCGATCTAGGTTTATTTTTGGGGGTTTCTATTTTTATAGGAATTTTTATAGAAACTGGCACTTGGCTCTAGGTTAATAGGTTAGTCCCAAAAATCATATAAAATAGCATATAAATGCTTATAAAACATCCAAGATGGATAATATAATAGCATGGAACAATCAAAAATTATAGATATGTTGGAGACGTATCAAGCATCCCCAAGCTTATTTCCTGCTCGTCCTCGAGTAGGTAAATGATAAAAACATAATTTTTGATGTGGAATGCTACCTCTCATATTTATCTATGTAATTCTATCTATTGTGGCATGAATGTTCAGATCCGTAAGATTCAAAACAAAAGCTTAATATTGACATAAAAACAATAATACTTCAAGCATACTAACAAATCAATCATGTCTTCTCAAAATAACATGGCCAAAGAAAGCTATCCCTACAAAATCATATAGTCCGGCTATGCTCTATCTTCATCACACAAAATATTTAAATCATGCACAACCCCGGTTTCAGCCAAGCAATTGTTTCATACTTTAGTATTTTCAAACTTTTTCAACTTTCACGCAATACATGAGCGTGAGCCATGGACATAGCACTATAGGTGGAATAGAATGGTGGTTGTGGAGATGACAAAAAGATGAAGATAGTCTCACATCAACTAAGCGTATCAACGGGCTATTGAGATGCCCATTAATAGATATCAATGTGAGTGGGAGGGATTGCTATGCAACGGATGCACTAGAGCTATAAGTGTATGAAAGCTCAAAAAGAAACTAAGTGGGTGTGCATCCAACTTGCTTGCTCACGAAGACCTAGGGCAATTTGAGGAAGCCCATCATTGGAATATACAAGCCAAGTTCTATAATGAAAAATTCCCACTAGTATATGAAAGTGATAACATAGGAGACTCTCTATCATGAAGATCATGGTGCTACTTTGAAGCACAAGTGTGGTAAAAGGATAGTAGCATTGCCCCTTCTCTCTTTTTCTCTCATTTTTTATTTTATTCTTTTTTCGTTTTTTTGGGCCTTCTCCCTTTTTTTGGCCTCTTTTTTTCATCCGGAGACTCATCCGGACTTGTGGGGGAATCATAGTCTCCATCATCCTTTCCTCACTGAGCCAATGCTCTAATAATGAAGGTCACCATGCTTTTATTTACTTACAACTCAAGAATTACAACTCGATACTTAGAACAAAATATGACTCTATGAATGCCTCCGGAAGTGTACTGGGATGTGCAATGAATCAAGAGTGACATGTATGAAAGAATTATGAAAGGTGGCTTTGCCAAAAATACGATCTCAACTACATGATCATGCAGATCATTATGACAATGATGATCCGTGTCATAATAAACGGAATGGTGGAAAGTTGCATGGCAATATATCTCGGAATGGCTACTGAAATGCCATAATAGGTAGGTATGGTGGCTGTTTTGAGGAAGGTATATGGTGGGTTTATGGTACCGGCGAAAGATGCGCGGTACAAGAGCGGCTAGCAATGGTGGAAGGGTGAGAGTACGTATAATCCATGGACTCAACATTAGTCATAAAGAACTCATATACTTATTGCAAAAATCTATTAGTCATCGAAACAAAGTACTATGTGCAGGCTCCTAGGGGAAGGATTGGTAGGAGTTAACCATCGCGCTATCTCGACCTCCACACAAAGGATGACAATCAAAAAATAAATCATGCTCCGACTTCATCACATAACGGTTCACCATACGTGCATGCTACAGGAATCACAAACCTCAACACAAGTATCTCTCGAATTCACAACTACTCCACTAGCATGACTCTAATATCACCATCTTCATATCTCAAAGCAATCATAAGGAATCGAACTTCTCATAGTATTCAATGCACTTTATATGAAAGTTTTTATTATATCCCTCTTGGATGTCTATCATATTAGGACTAAATTTATAACCAAAGAAAATTACCATGAAGTTCTAAAATACTCTCAAAATAATATAAGTGAAGCATGAGAGTTCAAAATTTTCTATAAAATAAAGCTACCATCATGCTCTAAAAAGATATAAGTGAAGCACTAGAGCAAATGACAAACTACTCTAAAAGATATAAGTGAAGATCAATGAGTAGTCGAATAATTATGCAACTATGTGAAGACTATCTAACATTTGAGAATTTAAAATCTTGGGATATTATTCAAGCAGCAAGCAAAGCAAAACAAAACAAAATGACGCTCCAAGCAAAACACATATCAGTGAATAAAAATATAGCTCCAAGTAAAGTTACTGATGGACGAAGATGAAAGAGGGGATGCCATCCGGGGCATCCCCAAGCTTAGGCTCTTGGTTGTCCTTGAATATTAACTTGGGGTACCTTGGTCATCCCCAAGCTTATGCTCTTGCTACTCCTTGTTCCATAGTCCATCGAATCTTTACCCAAAACTTGAAAACTTCACAACACAAAACTCAACAGAAAACTTGTAAGCTCTGTTAGTATAAGAAAACAAATGACCACTTAGGTACTGTTGTGAACTCATTATAAATTCATATTGGTGTTATATCTACTGTATTTCAACTTCTCTATGGTTCATACCCTTCGATACTACTCATAGATTCATCAAAATAAGCAAACAACACATAGAAAACAGAATCTGTCAAAAACAGAACAGTCTGTAGTAATCTGTAACTCTAGAATACTTCTGTAACTCCAAAATTCTGAAATAAACTGGTGGACGTTCGGAATTTGTATATTAATCTTCTTCAAAAAGAATCAACTTAAAATCACTCTTCTGTTAAAAATGAAAGCTAATCTTGTGAGCGCAAAGTTTCTGTTTTTTACAGCCAGATCACATTAACTTTCACCCAAGTCTTCCCATTCTACTTGGCACTTTATTGAAACAAAATCTATAAAACATGATTACTACATTAGCATAATCATGTGAACACGCAAAAATAGTAGGGGTAAATATTGGGTTGTCTCCCAACAAGCGCTTTTCTTTAATGCCTTTTAGCTAGGCATGATGATTTCAATGATGCTCACATAAAAGATAAGAATTGAAACATAAAGAGAGCATCATGAAGAATATGACTAACACATTTAAGCCTAACCCACTTCCTATGCATAGGGATTTTGTGAGCAAACAACTTATGGGAACAAGAATCAACTAGCATAGGAAGGCAAAACAAGCATAACTTCAAGACTTTCAACACATGGAGAGGAAACTTGATATTATTGCAATTCCTACAAGCATATATTCCTCCCTCATAATAATTTTCAGTAGCATCATGAATGAATTCAACAATATAACTATCACATAAAGCACTATTTACATGATGCACAAGCATAGAATTTTTATTACTCTCCACATAAGCAAAACTCTTCTCATTCATAGTAGTGGGAGCAAACTCAACAAAATAACTATCGTGTGAGGCATAACCCAATTGAAAATTAAAATCAAGATGAAAAGTTTCATGGTTATCATTAATGTTTATAGCATACATGTCATCACAATAATCATCATATATAGCAACTTTGTTCTCATAATCAATTGGAACCTCTTCCGAAATAGTGGATTCATCACTAAATAAAGTCATGACCTCTCCAAATCCACTTTCATAATTATCACAATAAGATTCAACACACTCAAAAATAGTGGGATCATTACTTCCTAAAGTTGACACTCTTCCAAACCCACTTTCATTAATATAATCATCATAAATAGGAGGCATGCTATCATCATACCAAATTTGCTCATCAAGACTTGGGGCATAAAAAATATCATCTTAATCACACATAGCATCCCGAAGCTTGTGGCTTTGCATATCATTAGCATCATGGATATTCAAGGAATTCATACTAACAACATTGCAATCATGCTCATCATTCAAAGATTTAGTGCCAAACATTTTATTGCACTCTTCTTCTAACACTTTGGCACAATTATCAGAATCCTTATTTTCATGAAAGATATTTAAAAGATGAATCATATGAGGCACCCTCAATTCCATTTTTTTGTAGTTTTCTTTATAGACTAAACTAGTGATAAAAACAAGAAACTAAAAGATTTGATTGCAAGATCTAAAGATATACCTTCAAGCACTAACCTCCCCGGAAACGGCGCTAGAAAAGAGCTTGATGTCTACTACACAACCTTCTTGTAGACGTTGTTGGGCCTCCAAGTGCAGAGGTTTGTAGGACAGTAGAAAATTTCCCTCAAGTGGATGACCTAAGGTTTATAAATCCGTGGGAGGCGTAGGATGAAGATGGTCTCTCTCAAACAACCCTGCAACCAAATAGCAAAGAGTATCTTGTGTCCCCAACACACCCAATACAATGGTAAATTGTATAGGTGCACTAGTTCGGCGAAGATATGGTGATACAAGCGCAATATGGATGGTAGATATAGGTTTTTGTAATTTGAAAATATAAAAACAGCAAGGTAACTAATGGTAAAAGTGAGCAAAACGGTATTGCAATGCTTGGAAACAAGGCCTAGGGTTCATACATTCACTAGTGCAAGTTCTCTCAACAAGGATAACACAATTAGATCATATAACAATCCCTCAACATGCAACAAAGAGTCACTCCAAAATCACTAATAGCGGAGAACAAATGAAGGGATTATTGTAGGGTACGAGACCACCTCAAAGTTATTCTTTCCGATCAAACAGTTGGGCTATTCCTATAAGTGCCACAAACAGCCCTAGAGTTCATAGTAAAATAACACCTTAAGACACACATCAACCAAAACCCTAATGTCACCTAGATACTCCAATGTCATCTCAAGTATCTGTGGGTATGATTATACAATATGCATCACACAATCTCAGACTCATCTATTCAAACCAACACAAAGAACTTCAAAGGGTGCCCCGAAGTTTCTACCGGAGAGTCAAGACGAAAACGTGTGCCAACCCCTATGCATAGATTCCCAAGGTCACGTAACCCGCAAGTTAATCACCAAAACATACATCAAGTGGATCAATAGAATACCCCATTGTCACCACGGGTATCCCATGCAAGACATACATCAAGTGTTCTCAAATCCTTAAAGACCCAATCTGAAAAGATAACTTCAAAGGGAAAACTCAATCCATTACAAGAGAGTAGAGGGGAAGAAACATCATAAGATCCAACTATAATAGCAAATCTCGCGATACATCAAGATCGTGCCATATCAAGAACACGAGAGAGAGAGAGAGAGAGGTCAAACACATAGATGTTGGTACATAACCCTCAGCCCCGAGGGTGAACTACTCCCTCCTCGTCATGGAGAGCGCTGGGATGATGAAGATGGCCATCGATGATGGATCCCCCCTCCGGCAGGGTGTCGGAACAGGGCCCCGATTGGTTTTTGGTGGCTATAGAGGCTTGCGACGACGGAATTCCCGATCTAGGTTTCTTTTCGGGGGTTTCTGTATTTATAGGATTTTTTGGCATCGATCTCACATCATGGGGGTCTTCGAGTCAACCACGAGATAGGGGGGCGCGCCCTCCACCCTCGTGGATGGCTCGGGACTCTTCTGGCCCAACTCTGTTACTTCGGGGGCTTCTTTTGGTCCATAAAAAATCCACAAAAATTGGCAGGTCAATTGGACTCCGTTTGGTATTCCTTTCTGTAAAACTCAAAAACAATGAAAAAACAGAAATTGGCACTGGGCTCTAGGTTAATAGGTTAGTCCCAAAAATCATATAAAATAGCATATAAATGCATATAAAACATCCAAGATGGATAATATAATAGCATGGAACAATAAAAAATTATAGATACATTGGAGACGTATTAGCCACCGTTGGTACTAGGGTGGGGCGGCGAGGCCTGCGTGGCAGCATTGCCGGCCACGGGAGGCAGATGCAGGCGCTCCAACCGGTGATGTTTTTGGCGGCTGGAGCAAGAGCAACTAGATCAAAGATTGAAGAAGCAGGATCGCCATTGGATGTCAATCCAACGACTACGAATGTCAGAATAATTTGTTGACTCTTTTTCAGACCATTAAATCATTTTGTTCATTAAATGGACAACACCTTGCGCACGCTTCGTCTAGTGGGCCAACAAAGTCAGCTTCGAAAGCTGTGGCGGAATGCAACCCATTTATTTAGGTTTTACAGCCCATTTCATTTTGTTTGCCAATACATCTATTTCCTGGGCTTTGACTCAAACAATAATCAATTTCCCGGGCTGGATAATAATAATAATAATAGTCGATTTACTATTTATGATAATTGCTTCTCAAAAAAGTACTATTTATGATAATTTACAACGCATTTCATTATTTTTTTGAGTACACCTATTTACTGAGCTGGGTCAAAAATAATATTGCGTACATGCAACGCATTTATCATTTCTGATAGTTTACAAGCCATTTGATTTTAGTAGAAATGGACCAATTTTCTGGGATGGGTGAAAAAACAATGATGGTCTGGACTGAGCATTTCATATAAAAATAATATTGAGATACGAATATTATTAAAAAATTAAGTTGGGCTAGGTAATATTATTATATAAAAAATGAGCTGGTTGTGCATTTTATTAAAAGAAAGATAGGCTAGGCTGCGCTTATTTTAGGATATTGTGTATAACTATCGGCCAGTTGCATTACTGATGTTCAAACAAAAGGCCTGTTTAGTACAATACAACTTTACATGGATACTGAGTCCACATTCAACGATGCTAGAAAGGCCCAAACAAGGCTTCTGTACAACTTTTTGAAGTCACTGAGCTTAATTAAGAACCTAATTAAAAGTTGTCACGAGCGAAGAAATAATTCAACGGGTCCCACTTGTGTGTGTGTGTGTGTGTGAGAGAGAGAGAGAGAGAGAGAGAGAGAGACCCATCAGTCGATGCTCATAAATACATCTTTCAGTCATATGCATTAATTGCTGATGCTTAGTAAAAACTTATATAGTTGATACAATCATATATGACATCATAGCACACTGAACTTGCATACAAAATTTTCACGCAGGTGGCACAATCAGGGTGGAAGCAGTGGATCGCTACGGGTAGGGCTATGTTGAAACCAATGAACTCGTACATAACGGTTCATCGTCTTTATTAGTGATAGGGAAATATCTTGAATGTTGTGCAAAGGAAATAGACAAACAACACAATAAGTTCTGCTATCACATTAAGTTGACGTACAACCCTTTCTAACAAAAGTTCAGGTACAAAAATAGAACAGGTCATAATCAAATGTACTGGCACATCAGTGCTTCACACCGATAGCTCGGATTGAACTAGTATCTGACAAGATTCGGTTGTTACCTCAAATTAGAGCACATCCAGGCAGCCAGCCCTGCCTCTTCTCCCAAAGAAGCAGTGGCCTATGTCGCACGATGGAGCAGTCCCTGTGCCATCTATCGTTCCGGGCAACACGGGGAAAGTCTAACATTGACTCCTGTAATGGACATCGTCAATGGACCATGGCACCAGCGGCAGCGGCAGGAATTCGATTGGTGGATTGACCACTTCTTCGACATGCACGAACACTCGATACAAGTACATCCCTAACGTGGTCCGCGGAGGCCTTGGTGGCGACGAATAGTACAACCCTAGTTCCTGCACCGGTATCTCAACACTAATCACCTTCGGTATGGTGGACGGCTTGTTCATCCATGCCATAACCGTTAGAGCCCAGCTGTCTGGAGGAACAAACATACTTACGAGCTCACCTCCAAGGTCGTTGATAAGCTCATTCATAGACTCGTTGTTCCAAGAACATCGAGGCATGCCGTAGAAGGTAAGCTTTGTTAAAACCTCATGTTTAGAGGGAACCGAGACCCATCCTGGGTGCTACCGATCAAAGCTCACCAGTGTGCCATCGCAGAACAAACACCGGGAAAATTCAAACACAAGACTGCAGTCGAAAGTTGTCTGGAACCTGACGAAGAATTCAGCCGGTGGCGGATAGACTTCGATGAGCAAGTCACTTATTTGGATGCCATGCACAATGACAAGAGCTTTGAGAAGGTCATCCGGCGAGACGGGAGGCTGGTCGCGGTTGATGGTTACCATCAGCACTTTGCCGGCAAACTGGTCGTCAAACGCCGCCATGCCACTATTGAGCGACAACACGCAGCGCCCAAAGGCAGACAGACCTCAAGATCTCTGGCTCGAGAATCCGTGTTGATCGGTGACATGATAGTGCGCTTGAGTACAGGGAGTACAGGAGGGGGATTTGGGGGAACTGGAGTAGGGATTGAGATTCCAGAGGTGGGGGAGGGGCGGGAGATTAGGGATGAAAAGGTAGCATGAATTTCAAACACGCGCCAATATGCTCTCGGCGCGCAAGCGCACGAAAACACCGGTGGCGCCCACATGTCGGCCTAAGAGTCCTCATTCTTCCTTTTTTGAGAGCCCGGCCTTTTTTAGGATCTTTTGAAAGCCCAGCCTAAGAGTCATAATTGGCCTGTTTGGCATTGCATTACTACTCGGCCCATGTTCAACGACACCTCACTGGCCCAAACAAGTGTACATCATCAAAAATACACCGAGCTCAAATTATTACTTGAAAAAAGGAGATATACCTTGAACAATGGAGAATGGTGATGCCCTCATTTAGGCCACCAGCAGTTCGAGACAATAAACAGTTCGAAACAACGATATATAAAACACTCGAACACTGACTACTGACTACTACTGACATAGACATCAAGACATAATAGTTCATAAGAAATCTTGCTACACCACCAAAACGCACCCATCTGTAGTGCTCAGACTCTCCTGATCCAGACAAGAATGACATTCTAAATAGAGGTAACTATTACATGGTAAGAGTGACATAGACGAGGATGACCAAATGACAAGGAATAAGCATAACAAAAGAGAGAACTGCCCATCCAGAACAAGCAGCAAATACAACAAGTCATTCGAAGAGGGATGATCCAACACCATCATAATTTGTAGCCCCACTTCAGCCACCAGTGATCTGACCTTTTGATGTAACAACCCAATTACCTATCAACCTGAACTCCTGAAGACTTGAACCACATCACTGCCTGTCGGACTTGAGACATCCAAGGATCAAAGTTAATCCAGATGTCTGTGTCATTCTCACCTTCTTTTGGCTGCAGGCTGTATCATTGACAATTAGGGGAGTTTGCTCCAAAAGTCCTAGGGCTTGCCGTGTAGACACAGTTTTCCATAGCAAACAGAGCCTCTCTGCCATCAAGGTCCATGCCAATGGTGATCTCCTGGTTAATCGGATAATTGAGTCCGAGAAACAGAGAGTGTGAACCAAGGTTGTTTACCCTCCTCCAACTCAAAAATCCCGAAGGCCCCAACAAGATGGTATCCTGCTCATAGACGTAACAACAATTGTCCAGATACTCACGTATTTCATGGTGCTTGTACACAGTGTTTTTTTTACAATATAACTTTTCCGGTTCATGTGTGCGAATGATCACCTGTCTTTTGTTGTCATCTGATCGAGCGAGGAACCATTTGTGCTTCCCTATTTTTGGCAAAGGTGGTGTGATTACAAAGGGCAGTAACTATAGGGACACTACATCATATCAAAAAGGACATGCATTGTTAATGTAAGATCAGAATTGTTCAGAGTACGAGTAGGATAATGCAATAAACACATTGATATGTCCCTGTTGGAACTGAGAGGAAAATACAGGGAAATGTATACTGGGTTCGAAAATATAGAAGCCCATACATGGTTATACTCATGTTATCTTGCAATCGATTCTTCACAGGAAACTACCATGTCATGCATGTTATGTAATCATGTTCTGTCCTCACAAACAAATTCTTCAAGGAAACTAACAAACCATGCATTGTTATATACTCATGTTCTGTGGGCAATCTTTTTGTGAGGATATTATTCTAGCCATTGATTGCTGAAGGGCGAATATAGGTATGCACACATGGTAAGCATTACAGGATTTCACTACTTCCAAATATAGAGTTCTCCATATGCACATTTACTTCCCTAATGTATGGTTAGATGAAACCAACAGTGTGATGCATGTTTGTACATCACGAAAATGAGGAAACTAACATGGCTATTGATGCACACTCATATTTAGTAGTATATATATTACTATAAAATAAGGAGAGTATCCATATCTTCCTAACCGTTTGATTATTCAAGGGTACAAATTGGCTGTAATGACATGGTCACAATCACATGAATTAACTCATTCCAAATATAGCTAATTTACGGCATCTCTAATACATTGCCATAGTTCTACTCAAATTCTGCTCAAACAGGGATATGCCAATCATCACAAAAAGTTCAAACAGTGTCATGGCATTATCATTAACATCAGACGAAAACAACTTACATGCACCGTCCCAGTAATACGTGGTGCCATCTGCTTTGTCGATTGCGTAGATGATGCCATTGTGTTCAATAGCATCACAGAAGTGTGTATCAGCTTTGACGATCCACTGCAAGTTGAGGTGTCTCCAGCTAAAGAAGGCACCAGCATAAAGATAGGCGAGTCCGCGGTCGAACAAGGCAATTAGCTTGAAGTCTGCGTAATCCGCATGTCGTGTGGGCACTTGGCAGATTACAACCTTTTGCAAAATAAGGTCCACCCAACTGACATGGTAATCTAGATGACTTGGACCATGACGGTAAAACCCTATAGAGATGAACTAAGGAGCGGCAATCCCTACATCAGTTCTTTGTACCGCCCAGAAGGGCACGAGAGAAAAAACAAAACCAATATAATCCAACGGAGGAAGGATAATCTCATGGGAGGTATGGAAGTTCACGAGCACCAACTTTCTCCAGTCTTCTCTAACGACAGCCATCCAGTGGGAGTTCATGCCGACCCAGTACATACCTGCCAAGAAGTTTTGGGCGATGGTGATCGGATCAAAGCCGAGGGAAATGATGTACGGTGACCCACTACATACCTGCAAAGAAGTTTCGGTTAATGGAGGTCAGATTGAAGTCAAGGGGCATCATGTACGCCTCCATATCATGGTGAGCAAATTTCGCAAGACCAGATAGCATCAGGAAGGATGTCTTGAAAAGCTTAGGCCTCGCTTCGGGGATGGCCGTGTGCATGTCCCTCGAGCATGCAGCTAGCCGCACGGCACTCAACATATCCATACACGAACAACAGAGGTCGAGGATGTTATCGGTGTCAAAACTGACAGATCTTGGGTAGGGGGTCCCAAGCTGTGTGTCATGGATCGATGGGTAACAGGAGACATGGGACACGTTGTTTACCCAGGTTCGGGCCCTCTCTATCGAGGTAATACCCTACTTCCTACTTGATTGATCTTGATGAATATAGGGTTACAAGAGTTGATCTACCTCAAGATCATATGTTGTGGTCTAAGCCCTAAAGGTATGATGAGTAATGTCATAATGATCTAGCTTATCTATCGACTAGCCTAGCCTCGGTTTATATAATGTACCAGAGTCCTAAGATAACAAGAGTCCTAGCCGAATACGCCGGTGGGGAGGAGTCCTTGTCTTGATCACCAAGTCTTGTGGAATCTTCCTTGTATGCGGCAGCTGTCCGAACTGGCCCATGAGTATACGGCCATGGTGGTCCTCGGTCCAATCTAACTGATTGGGGGACGACGTGGTGAGTACCCCCTAGTCCAGGACACCGTCAGTAGCCCCCTGAACCGGTCTTCAAGTTGGGGACGCTCCTCGATTCTTCCGAACTGTTCTTCATCTTCGGTCACCGGTCTTGAAAACTGGTTCAACAAATCTTCTCATCTTCGATCTTGAGGATCGCCAACGTGCATCCGAAGAGTTTATACGTAGGGTATCCGAGGAGCCCCTTTAAGTTTCTGACCTTTATCAATGCCTTGCTATTTTTATGCCACACCTCAGGTTTGAAGTTGTTCCCGGTCGGCAGTGTCCTCTTGCGTCCGAGCTCCAATGCCGGACTGTATTCGATTTATCTTTCATAGCCAAGCTCCAACGCCGGACTGCTTCCGAGCTCCAATGCCGGAATTTATCCGATCTCCAACGCTGGATTGTATAAGAGTATTGTTACAGGCGAGCTCCAATGCCAAACTACATCCGGGCTCCAACGCTGGAATGTATCCGAGCTTCAACGCCGGACTATATCCGAGGTGTCATAGATTACCTTGGCTCAAAAAAGTTTGAAGGAGTTTAGCCGAGCTTAATGTCAGAAATGCCCACTATGGAGCCAGCCACTGGCGCCCGAGCTTTATGCCGGACTACTTTCGTGGTGATGCACCACCTTGGCCATGGGCTGATTTTTATGAATTTAATTCCGAATTGTACAATGTAATCTCGGCCGAGATGTATAGCTAGTATCCCTCAAGGTGCGTGTCGGCCTAATATCCTGGATGCACCTGAAGGAAAAAATCAAATCGCTGACCCTAGTAGCCCTGAGACTCAGGTCGATTCGTAAAATCAGCCTGAGGATCAATTCCCAGCTCGGCAGCATACTTAGGAATAAAAACGCGGTGTGCAAAGTCCTCGAGACTCAGGTTGGGTGCGGCCGACCAACCTGAGGATAATAATCTCCTCAAAAACTATATTGCACTTTAAATTTTCTGGATTGGATTGTCAATGCAGTAGCCCCCGAGCCACTGGTCGGGTGGCAACACCAGATCAAGGGATCGATGTACCCCTTTAATATTTGTAAATGATAAGCACGAAGCCCAGCAGCCCCCGAGCCTTAATGTGGGCACGGGTGGCCGAATTAAGAATCGATATCCGTAGTAAAATCACAAATTATGTGTAATGATTATATGTATCCAAGTACTTTACATCATTAATGCTCGGATCCATATTGTAAAAAACTTTGTTGACCGACCATCGGCTTCCACCTCCTTGGCCAGCAGCTGAGGAGTGTTTGTCCTACTTTATAAAGCCTTTATGAGGGCAAAGATTTACGGCAAACAAGGCAATCCGGCTATACGGTTTTATAAACAAAGGTACGCGGAGAGATATGTTATATTACTTTTTAACGTAAGAAACATCTTCCAAAGAAAATAGTCCCACTATCGGTTCCTTTCTTTGGGTTGTCATGCTAAGCATGATTATGAAACCTCGGCTTCGATCAATGTGGGAGGAAAATATTGAGGATTTAGTTCGGGGAAAGTTCCCGAACTCTATGGTATTAACGAACCAAAATTTTTACTTCCATCGTTGCCGACCAATGTGATCCTTTAAGATTGCTAGCTTTCGGCTTCACCCAGTCTGAGGTACTAACTCGGATGACCCGGTAGTAAAAATCACAGAGGTGCTCCCTTTACCGCCTAGCCGAACAATCGGGAACGTAGTGGTAAGCACAGGAGCCAGGCAACCCAGCTTGGCCAAAATCTTAAGTCAAATTGATGCATATTTATGGCTTTATATAACGATAATTATGGAAGGCAGCACTTGTATAATGAATACAAATGTTGATGATATATACTTATTTTGACTCCATTGCGACCGTTTATCAGTTGAAAGTGGCCCATCGTCGGCTTCTACCCCTTTGTAGATACTATGTAGGGTGTTTCCGCAATAACAAGACAACCCTTAGCCGATGTCTCGGTGCCCGGAGGCGGTTGTGTTAGCGGGAACGAGGCAATCAGATATCCGGGCTTTATAACTTTCACTTAGTCATAGGAGTTTTAAAATTGGTAAGCTAGCTACGAGCCCCCTGTTAGTGTTGGGTGACAGCTTAGGTCAAGCTGTAAACACTTCGGCCAATGTTATGAACGGCCCATCATTTAACATAGTCATCGGATCGCTGACCAGTTTACGCTTATTGTGATAGTCAGTTTTCGGCTTTCTCCACTAAGGTGCTTAACCATGCGAGCTGGAAGCACAATCGCAGTGGTTCTCCCTTTGCACACCTAGCCGAACAAAGCGGAACGTAGGAGGCAAGCACAGGAGCCGGGCAACCCAACTATTGACCAAAGACACAATTCGATACCGATGCATATATAGCAATATCCGAGAATGTTTTTGCCGAATCTCTAAAGATGCCCGGCATTTCACTACAATACTTATGCTGGAAATACACAAATAGTTTAAAAGTGCCACAAGCTTGGAAAACCAAGAAACGTCAGTAAAAACTTGACGTCCGAACAAGATCAAGTGTTCGGTGCCAATCCGAAAATTGGAGGAAAAAAATTGTGCTTCTTTCATGCTTTAACATGACACATCCGATCTCAATACTTCA
The DNA here is from genome assembly GCF_002162155.2 of Triticum dicoccoides. Lineage (NCBI taxonomy): Eukaryota > Viridiplantae > Streptophyta > Magnoliopsida > Poales > Poaceae > Triticum > Triticum dicoccoides. The sequence continues at coordinate 178,645,355 of NC_041387.1, read as the reverse complement.
CGCGGGTCAGCCTACGGCTTCAAGCTCCTTATCCCAAAGGCAGAGTTCTTCTCCGAGGCCAGTTTAGAAAACTAAACTCGAGCGGCTTTTAGAGAGAATACAGGCTATCCGGCTATTGACCATATACTCGAGTCGAAAAAGGAGTCGTAGTAAAATACTTTGCAACGACCAAGAAAAAAACACATTTACTATAAAACAGCTCAAATAAATTTAAGAGCCCCCAAGTGACTTGGGCAAAAGAATTTTATGTATAATGATTGTATGTACCGAAGTACTTATATATATGTGTTCACCCGAACTTTAAACGCGTCTTAACCGACCATCGGCTTCTCCCTCTTCGGTCAAGGGCCGAAAAGTGTTATGTACTCCACTTGTCGAGAATATCGACGGTGTTTCCGATAACCAGGCAATCAAGCCATAAGGCTGTAACAGACAAAGCACACTTAGGGACCTTATGCTATATTACCAACGAAGTGTAAGAAGCATCTTCGAAGAAAATAGTACCCCCACCGATACCTTTCTTTGGTTGCTCATTATTACTATGAGACTTGTGCAATAGATTTTTTGTGCTCATGAGTTCCGTTGTGTGCCGACCATTATTGAAAATAGTAAGAGCGCTAGCTTTCGGCTTCACCCAGTTTGAGGTCCGGCTCGGATGACCCGATCGTGACAATCGCAGAGGTGCTCCCTTTACTCCCTAGCCGAACAATCGGGGACGTAAGAGTAAACACAGGAGCAAGGCAACCCAGCTTGCTGAACACTTAGGTTAATATGGTGCATATTGTGGCGTAATACATGAACAAGGAACGAAGCCATACAAGTATAATCATATGCAAGAGGAAAAGCTTCATAAAGGAAGCCCCCAAGTAAAAGGGGTATTTGAATTTGTGTGTTACAAACAAAGTTTTGACAAGGAACTTTGTCACAAACAATTTTTTTGCCAAAAAGTATAATGCTTGGTCGAACCGAACAAAATTTAAAACTGAAAGTTTTTCAGCATGAAAGCGACTTAGCTGGTTAATGTGCTCAGTGTTGATGACGCGATTCGGGCTTGTGGCGGGACAAAGACGCCCATTGATCTGTGACAGATCCGACAAGGCTCACAGTAGTCGGCATGGCCGAGGTCCCAGCCCCCAGGCCCGAGGTATCCGAGCAAGGAGTTCGGCACTCCAGAGTAGTGACCACGTAATGCAGTCAAAATCGATTACCTGCACACATAAGACAAAGCGGTCCAGGAAATAATATATATATATATATATATATATATATAATCTTTGCATAATTGATTTACGCAAAAATAATTTATTTAAAGAGATGTGGCCTGGCGCCGAAGCCAATGTCGATGCAGGGCATCGACGTGACGCAGTGAAGGCGTGACAAAGCCTGAATTTGCAGGGCGGTCCGAGTTTCGGATGCGGCGTTCATCGTACTATGTACGGAAACTAACCGAACCACCACGCGACCGTCTTTAATGTGGCCATCATTTGATAGACCTGTGTATAGATGATGGAACAAACCAGAGTAATAATTCCTTAGGAAAAATAAACCCGACAAGCAAAATTTGTTAGGATTGATAGCAGTTGGTTTATTTGTTGTAGCAGTCCTAAGAAAAGCGACTCCCAAAATTGGGAATCAATCCGCACACCCATTGCCTGATGGACGACAAAGCGACGGCATGGCGAAGCTGGCAAAGGTTGGCGTGCCGAGGCAAAGCCCTCGGTCCAGCTAATGTGACGAAGCTGGTCGGCTCGTGACGCCGAAGTCACCGGAGTATGTTGATGAAGAAATAGCCAAGTCCCCGGTCTAGCCGAGGTGACGGAGCAGGTCGGTAAGGAGTCGTTGCAGCCACCATGTCAGCCAAGGTGTTGATGTAGTTCGGCGTGATGGACATCAGCTCGAAGAAGCAATAGTGCGGCCATGCCAACGCAGGTCGTACTTGTGACGCGGCCAATGTTGGTTTGATGAAGTGACCATGCGGCGATGCCGGTGTGCCCGCTCTGTGTAATCTGTGGGGCGGCGATGTTGGTGATGATTTATCTTTGGTGATTCCGAACTCTTGTTCGGCTCGCCGAGGTGAGGATCCGAAGAAGTTGAGCTCGGCTCAAAAAGCTACGACATGTCTAGCGTAGGTCGGCAGCCATGGAGCTATATTACCGGACTGGTTTGACACCACCGTGATGGGGAAGATTACCTCAGAGGAGGCTTAAAATTTTATGGGCACGTGTTAAGAACAACGCGCAATACCTTAGAAGAAAATTTCTTTAAAAAGGTTGTCCAATGCCACATTCATAAAGAAACATGAATTCGGGTCGGATCCGTATTCGCGTAGAAAGCAGATCTAAAAAGTGATGCACTAATCGGAAGGTTTCCGGAGTTTGGACGGTCGGATCGAGCTGAAATTTTGAGGGTTTGTAGATATGGGAATTTCTGCAGCAAATGAACGGTTGGATCTTCCAAAGGACCTCCGAGCTGGGCTGTGGAGACCACGCCCTAAACTCGTCCAGATTCCCGTCCAGGTTTGACACGGCTCCGGTATATCGTAGATTGCCAGAGATTCCTCCATCGGAACTCGACGAAATTTCCCAGGGTTATTGTAGACTCAATTCCGCACATTTCCACTGAAGCAATCGTTAAAACGACACTCGTGGAGGCACTGGCGGCGGATACGAGTTCGCTGTCCAGAAAAACAACACGGTCGCCCGAGGGCAATGTTGACGTTGAGCCCCCGAGCTCCATGGATGATTCCTCCATGATTTTGATAGAGATCGGAGTTGGTGTTGAAGAATACCCTCGTCCGAACATGATGATCGGAGGCAGGGCACAGTCCTCAGTCAAGCCAAGGTGACCAGTTGAGCCGGTGACGAATATGTCGACATCGCAATTAATCTGCAGACGAGCCATCGATCCTTTTGCCGATCACACAGTGGAACTCTCAATGAAAGAACCATTGTTGGTGTCAAAACCGGCAGATCTCGGGTAGGGGGTCCCAAGCTGTGTGTCATGGATCGATGGGTAACAGGAGATAGGGGACACGTTGTTTACCCAGGTTTGGGCTCTCTCTCTATCGAGGTAATACCCTACTTCCTGCTTGATTGATCTTGATGAATATAGGGTTACAAGAGTTGATCTACCTCGAGATCATATGTTGTGGTCTAAGCCCTAGAGGTATGATGAGTAATGTCATAATGATCTAGCTTATCTATCGACTAGCCTAGCCTCGGTTTATATAATGTACTAGAGGCCTAAGATAACAAGAGTCCTAGCCGAATACGCCGGTGGGGAGGAGTCCTTGTCTTGATCACCAAGTCTTGTGGAATCTTCCTTGTATGCGGCAGCTGTCCGAACTGGCCCATGAGTATACGGCCATGGGGGTCCTCAGCCCAATCTAACTGATTGGGGGACGACGTGGTGAGTACCCCTAGTCCAGGAAACTGTCAGATGTCACTAGGGAGATTTATCCAATCGTGGCTCATATATGGATGATGTGCGGTTCACGTTCGGCCATGATGGGGTTTTGGGGGGTTTGATTTATGGTGGAGAAGGTTGTCTGTGCTGGAGAGGCTAGCAAGGGAATAGTGGTACCGGGGGAGGCGAGCAAGGCGAGGGTACGCGGGGGCATAGTGAGATGGAGATGGAGATGGAGATGGAGATGGAGATGGAGATGGAGTGGTGCTAGGGGAGAGGGAGACGAGGCGAGGCATGATAATGTGCTATACAACGGCGGTGAAAGACTGCATAGTGCACAAGGTGAGGCTGACTTTGGTAACCCGAACATGCCGCCTGGACCAATGTTAGGCGCAGGGTGTTGTCACTTCACTGTGAGGACCGGATGAATAATATTTTGACCATCAAGTGTACCACGGTTGTACTACTACTAGTAGTAGTAGGAACATGAGTACTCGAGTACTGTATAGCGGAAATAGGTCTCCCATGCTAGCATGCCTCTAGGTTCACTTCATCCTCCAGCTATCATCCATATTGCAAGCAGAACCAAATTCTCATGCATGCGGAAGCGCGAAGGACTTTTTCTTTATTGAGGATAACCGTGTATTCCTTAACCACAGAATGTTGTGTCTCCCACGTACATGCCAACATCCATCTGAACCAGCTACGACACATTTTTTATATCCGTTTGCATAGGTCCCACCTGTCAGGAGGGGTGCAGAAATAAAAAGGAATCATAAAATGTCTCACCATGGTGATTTGGAAGAGTGACCTCAACTAGCCAGTGGCACATGTAGCGCTAGAAGGATGGGCACATACACGGACAGGTACCACTCCTCAGTCTACCCGCACAGCCTTTTCGTTTAGTCTACCTAGCCATCTAATCAACGGCCTGCAGGCCACTTCTCCCATTTACTTCTCCATCGGGAACCGATTTTCCTCGGCTTCTTCACCTCTCCTTCATCTTCATTTGCATCCAAACCCCATTGCATTCACATTGTTTTAACCTCTTCACATACTCCTGGAGTAATCCCGAAGCCCCTTTAAATAATCATCTTTTTCACTTAGACTAGCCATCTAATCCTAATTCTCCAAACCATAGCCCTACGGTCCCGCGGTTCCAAATGGCGAAAGAGATCCAGATGCAGGTTTTTAGCGTCCAACATGTCCTGGTCGAAGGTTCGTTGAGCATAGTTTCCACCGTCACCGACCACCCAAGGGTCGTTCGGAAGTGGATCAACAATGTATCCAACTCCCTCCAAAAGGTAGAGATGAAGGTCATCGGTCTCGACGCAGAGTACATGGAGCGTGCCACTGGGAAGATCCAACACGCCGCCGTCCTTCAGATGTGCCTCGAAGATGATATTTTAGTGTACCACATCATACACGCGCCCTCCATACCAGGTGAGCTCCATGATTTCTTGTCTCGGGAGGATATATACTTCTGTGGGGCAGCCATCGAAGGGGACAAACAGAAGCTGGCGCCATACAACCTTGATTTGAAAAGCATCGCTAACCTACAAACCAGAATCAAAATTCATGTAGAAGATTATGATAAACAGACACCATCCCTATTCGACGTAGCAAATTTTGTGCTCGGTACAAATCTTCAGAAGGGTGACGAGACGTTGGCATTAAGGTCGTCTGGATGGAGAATTATCCCTTGACATACAAGCTGATAAAATATGCTACCCTGGATGCCCGTGTGAGTTCCGAAATAGCTGGAAGGTCCAAAGAGCTTGTTGCGAAGCCATCTCCCATAAAAAATGAGAAGAAGAAGAAGAAGAAGGCGAAGAAGAAGAAGAAGAAGAAGACGAAGAAGAAGA
>NC_041387.1:178639401-178639672 GCF_002162155.2 Triticum dicoccoides | reverse complement strand
GAAGAAGAAGAAGAAGAAGAAGAAGAAGAAGAAGAAGAAGAAGAAGAAGAAGAAGAAGAAGAAGAAGAAGAAGAAGAAGAAGAAGAAGAAGAAGAAGAAGAAGAAGAAGAAGAAGAAGAAGAAGAAGAAGAAGAAGAAGAAGAAGAAGAAGAAGAAGAAGAAGAAGAAGAAGAAGAAGAAGAAGAAGAAGAAGAAGAAGAAGAAGAAGAGGAAGAAGAAGAAGAAGAAGAAGAAGAAGAGGAAGAAGAAGAGGAAGAAGAAGAGGAAGAAG
>NC_041387.1:178606019-178639300 GCF_002162155.2 Triticum dicoccoides | reverse complement strand
AGAAGAAGAAGAAGAAGAAGAAGAAGAAGAAGAAGAAGAAGAAGAAGAAGAAGAAGAAGAAGAAGAAGAAGAAGAAGAAGAAGAAGAAGAAGAAGAAGAAGAAGAAGAAGAAGAAGAAGAAGAAGAAGAAGAAGAAGAAGAAGAAGAAGAAGAAGAAGAAGAAGAAGAAGAAGAAGAAGAAGAAGAAGAAGAAGAACCGGCAGCAGGGCATTATGGATGGATGAACTATTTCCTCTCTTGTAAAAAAGATATTTCCTCTCTGTGTATATTGATACAGATGAACTATTTCAATTGTGTGCATGTCTTTGGAACAAGTAGCAATGTAGGTCCGCTTGACTATAAGGAACTATTTGTCCGCCTAGCTTTCTCTACTACTCCTTCAAGTGATCGGTATGCAATGCATGTGTTAGTAGACATGACAGCTTGTCCATGGAAGTTGAACTACGACGACCATCACGTTTCATACACTGCCACTCACGATTCCCATGATGCCGCTACAACCCACAGCACCACATCCCCCGATGTGCGCCTCGCCCCTCTCGGCCGCACCGCCCCTCCGCCTTTGTGTGAATGACATGTGGGCCACTTGAAATGCAGCGATCATCAAGGTTCTATCACAGCCACACGCGATTCCCACGATGCCGCTCGAACCCATGACACCACATGTCCCCCGACGTGCACCTCACCCCTCTCGGCTACACCGCCCCTCTGCCTTTCAGTAGCATGACATGTGGAGCAGCCACCTATCGGGTCCACTGAAGCTCAGTCACGCGGGTCCTGAGAGGGAAATGCAACTCCTGCGCCAGGCCTTGTGGTGCTACCGCTGCACGAACTCGTGTCAAACTTGAGATTTGTTTCTTACTAGCAAGATGCCATGCGTTGCACGGAACATCAAGATGCATTTGTACAAGTAGTTTATCTTGTGGGACAAAAGGATGAATGAGGGAAGGCCTTATTTGCAAATGTGGAGAGGGGTGTGGGTATCTTTTTGCAAAATTGCCATGGTTTCCTTCCATGGATATCTATGCCTCATAACACCCCGATGTCTAGCTGTGGCATCCTCGCCACGGCCAGGACACCACCGGCCGGTTCAAATTGAATGAGTGAGTCGCGAATGCCGCCGCGACAATGGCCAGCTAGGCATCTCGAACCACACCGATGCCGCTTCCCCGTAGCCAACCTACAGTGGCATGTGGCCGCACGCCATTAAGCCACGCATTAATGTACGATGGCAGGAACGTCTCCAGGCTCACTGGCTCAACTACATAGAGTACACCACATTCGCAAACCAGTATCTGTTGAGTAGGTTCCTCCCACCCACGATCACACGCCTATATGTATCCATCATTCCAGCCTTGCTGCTGAGTGGTACATCCTCGAGACGGTGCAAGCGGTCGGAATCTTGAGCTCAAGTCAAGCTATGTGCCCCGGGTAGATCACTGGCTCCCGCCCGAGCTCCCACCCGACCGTCATTGCCGTCACAGCACTGACAATCGGGAGCAGCACTCTGCCACTCATCTGAAGCCCGAGCTAGTAAACATCATGCACCACGTCACAACAGTCAAAGCACCTCGACATGCGTCGGACAGGCAGAGACTTTTCTTGGCCACAAGCTCCATGGTCTCGTCCAAGGTCTGTGTGGTACTGCAGTCGAACATGTGGGTAAAATACTACGGGAGCAACTGCATGTGCATGGCCCAGACGCTGATGTTGGCGTGGAGGAGGTGGTACTCGCTGGCGCTGCAGCGTGCTACATGGCTTAGGCAGGCACCTGTTGCGACGCTCTGGCGTTGGGACCAACATTGTCAATGCAGCTGATGATCCGAAGGATGACGAGCAGGAAAGGAAAGGGTCTTGCATGCGTGTACAGATTCATGCAGGAAATTATTTCTTGGGAATACGGCCTTTGTTTACCTTTCTTTGAGGCTATAGATGACCCACACGAGGAAATCTATTATAACCATTGGATGAAAATTAGTGGTGCGGCAGTACGGATCGGAGCATGGGAGGGGAGCATGCAAGCCTCGTCCACCGACCTGCGCCTCACCCCTCTTGATCCCACCGCCGCTCGGCTTTCATAAGAATGACATTGGGCCAGCCGCATTTAAGGTCCACATGTCATTGACTCATAGGCCGGTGCACTAAGCCACTGAAGCTCGGTCTCGTGGGCCCCGAGAGGGAATTGTCACTCCTGCGCCAGGCCTTGTGGTACTCCCACAGTATGAACTCATGCCGAACCCGGAATTTGTCTCTTACAACTACCAATGTGCCGGCCCGTGCGTTGCACTGGATCCAAAGTATCTATTTAGCGGAGTGCACTCTAAACACATTATCTATTTATTTTTCTCTAGCCTTTCCTAGCCATGCAACAAAGCCACATAAGCTTCATGGGTGCCCCCCACATCATATTATTCATACTACGTTGACTGGAAAAAAGATAAATCACCCAAAACAAGATCTTCCCATTTTTTTGTTCCTACGATGTTGTGACGTGCACATACCTAGTTGTATAGTTGTAGTACAAACTTTGTACTAGTTGGAGTAGTACGGAGTGCTCCTACTCTATCAATGAGCCCCATCTGACATCAAATTTCTTGGCTTCCATGCTACAGTTAGATCTTCCCCTCCTTGTTTCTGTTTTCCAACACGGCGGGCGGGGTGCAGTTTGCCGATAGTCGGTTTGCTCAACTGCGGTCCCACATGAAAGTGAAAATGCTAGGAAACACGCCTTCCCTAGCTATGTGGCGTGCCAGACGGGCCTTGGAGTACTCCCGATTCCTGGGCGTGTGGGGGTGCGAGGCGAATGCGGCAGGCCTTTTTCTTTTACTAGCAATGTGCCCGTCCGTTGCGACGGATCCAAAGTAGAATAGTACTTGTTCACAAACTTGAAAGAAAACACTCTTTTATAGGAGTATAGAAACATGTATAAATTGTAACATTTGGTTCTACTCCTTGGCATGATCGATAGATAGAAATAATTATTGGAAACTGTAGGATCGAAAGTATGTCTGGAGGGGGGGATTAGACTACTTGACCAAATAAAAACTTAACATTTTCCCTGTTGGGGATCGTGGATGAAATTAAAATTTTCTACGCATCACCAAGATCAATCTATGGAGAAACTAGCAACGAGAGAGAGTGGAGTGCATCTTCATACCCTTGAAGATCGCGACACGAAAGCGTTACAAGAACGCGGATGAAGGAGTCGTACTCGTAGCGATTCAGATCGCAGTGGATTCCGATCTAAGCGCCGAACAACAGCACCTCAGCGTTCAACACACATGCAGACCGCTGACGTCTCCCGCGCCTTGATCTAGGAAGGAGGAGGGAGAGGTTGAGGAAGAAGGCTCCAGCAGCAGCACGACGACGTGGTGGTGGTGGAGCAGTGGTTCTCCGGCAGGGCTTCGCCAAGCTCAAACGGAGGAGGAGAGGTGTTGGAGAGGGGGAGGGCTGCGCCTTGGATGTGGTGCGGCTGCCCTCCCTCCTCCCCTCTATTTATAGGGTGAAGGGGGAAGGGGCCGGCCCCTCTAGATGAGATCTAGAGGGGGGCGGCAGCCAAGGGGAGGGGGCTTGCCCCCCAAGCCAAGGGGGCGCCCCCTTTAGGGTCCCCCCCCCCAACCCTAGGCGCATGGGCCCTAGGGGGTAGTGCCCAGCCCACTTGGGGCTGGTTCCCTTCCACATACAGCCCATAAGGGCCCTCCGGGGCAGGTGGACCCTCCCGGTGGACCCCCGGAACCCCTTCGGTGGTCCCGGTACAATACCGATAAACCCCCGAATACTTCCGATGACCGTATGATGACTTCCCATATATAAATCTTCACCTCCGGACTATTCCGGAACTCCTCGTGACGTCCAGGATCTCATCCGGGACTCCGAAAAACATTCGGTAACCATGTACAAATCTTCCCTATAACCCTAGCGTCATCGAACCTTAAGTGTGTAGACCCTACGGGTTCGGGAATCATGCAGACCTGAAAGATAGCTCTCCGGCAAATAACCAACAGCGGGATCTGGATACCCATGTTGGCTCCCACATGTTCTACGATGATCTCACCGGATGAACCATGATGTCTAGGATTCAAGTAATCTCGTATACAATTCTCTGCCAATCGGTACATTACTTGCCCGAGATTCGATCGTCAGTATCCCAATACCTCGTTCAATCTCGTTACCGGCAAGTCACTTTACTCAATCTGTAATGCATGATCCCGTGACCAAATACTTAGTCAGATTGAGCTCATTATGATGATGCATTACCGAGTGGCCCCAGAGATACCTCTTCGTCATACGGAGTGACAAATCCCAGTCTTGATTCGTGCCAACCCAACAGACACTTTTGGAGATACCTGTAGTGCACCTTTATAGCCACCCAGTTACGTTGTGACGTTTGGTACACCCAAAGCATTCCTACGATATCCGGGAGTTGCACGATCTCATGGTCTAAGGAAATGATACTTGACACTAGAAAAGCTTTAGCAAACAAACTACATAATCTTGTGCTATGCTCAGGATTTGGTCTTGTCCATCACATCATTCTCCTAATGATGTGATCCCGTTATCAATGACATCCAATGTCCATAGTCAGGAAACCATGACCATCTGTTGATCAACGAGCTAGTCAACTAGAGGCTCACTAGGGACATGTTGTGGTCTATGTATTCACACATGTATTATGGTTTCCGGTCAATACAATTATAGCATGAATAATAGACAATTATCATGAAGAAGGAAATATAATAATAACCATTTTATTATTGCCTCTAGGGCATATTTCCAACAGTCTCCCACTTGCACTAGAGTCAATAATCTAGTAACATTGTGATGAAGAGAACACCCATAGAGTTTTGGTGTTGATCATGTTTTTCTCGTGGAAGAGGTTTAGTCAACGGATCTGCGACATTCAGATTCGTATGCACTTTACAAATATCTATGTCTCCATCTTGAACATTTTCACGAATGGAGTTGAAGCGACGCTTGATGTTCCTAGTCTTCTTGTGAAACCTGGGCTCCATGGCAAGGGCAATAGCTCCAGTGTTGTCACAGTCATTGGGCTCGACGCATTGGGAATAACTCCTAGGTCGGCAATGAACACCTTCATCCAGATTGCTTCATGTGTTGCCTCTGAGGCTGCCATGTACTCCGCTTCACATGTATATCCCGCCACGACGCTTTGCTTGCAACTGCACCAGCTTATGCCCCACCATTCAAAATATACACGTATCCGGTTTGTGACTTGGAGTCATCCAGATCTGTGTCGAAACTAGCATCGACATAACCCTTTACGACGAGCTCTTCATCACCTCCATAAACGAGAAACATATCCTTAGTCCTTTTCAAGTACTTCAGAATATTCTTGACCGTTGTCCAGTGTTCTATGCCAGGATTACTTTGGTATCTCCCTACCAAACTTACGGCAAGGTTTACATCAGGTCTGGTACATAACATGACATACATAATAGACCCTATGGCAGAGGCATAGGGGATGACACTCATCTTTTCTCTATCTTCTACCGTGGTCGGGCTTTGAGCCGAGCTCAATTTCACACCTTGCAATACAGGCAAGAACCCCTTCTTGGACTGATCCATATTGAACTTCTTCAATATATTATCAAGGTATGTGCTTTGTGAAAGACCTATGAGGCATCTCGGTCTATCTCTATAGATCTTGATGCCTAATATGTAAGCAGCTTCTCCAAGGTCCTTCATTGAAAAACACTTATTCAAGTAGGCCTTTATGCTTTCCAAAAGTTCTATATCATTTCCCATCAATAGTATGTCAAGCACATATAATATAAGAAATGCTACATAGCTCCCACTCACTTTCTTGTAAACGCTGGCTTCTCCTTAAGTCTGCATAAACCCAAACACTTTGATCATTTCATCAAAGTGAATGTTCCAACTCCGAGATGCTTGCACCAGCCCATAGATGGAGCGCTGGAGCTTGCATACCTTGTTAGCATTCGTAGGATCGACAAAACCTTCCGGCTGCATCATATACAATTCTTCCCTAAGGAAGCCGTCAAGGAATGCCGTTTTGACGTCCATTTGCCATATTTCATAGTCATAGAATGCGGCAATTTCTAACATGATTCAGACGGACTTCAGCTTCGCTACGGGTGAGAAGATCTCTAGTCAACCCCTTGAACTTGTCAATAACCCTTAGTGACAAGCTGAGCCTTATAGATGGTAACATTACCATCTGCGCCCGTCTTCTTCTTAAAGATCCATTTATTTTCTATTGCTCGCCGATCATCGAGCAAGTCTGTCAAAGTCCATACTTTGTTTTCATACATGGATCCTATCTCGGATTGCATGGCTTCAAGCCATTTGTTGAAATCTGGGCCCACCATCGCTTCTTCATAGTTTGAAGGTTCACCGTTGTCTAACAACATGATTTCCAAGACAGGGTTGCCATACCATTCTGGTGGGGAACGTGTCCTTGTGGACCTACGAAGTTCAGTAGCAACTTGATCTGAAGTACCTTGATCATTATCATTAAGTTCCTCTCTAGTCAGTGCAGGCACCATAGAAATATCTTCCTGAGCTGTGCTACTTTCCGGTTCAAGAGGCGGTACTTCATCAAGTTCTACTTTCCTCCCACTTACTTCTTTCGAGGAAAACTCTTTCTCCAGAAAGGACCCGTTCTTGGCAACAAAGATCTTGCCTTCGGATCTGAGGTAGAAGGTATACCCAATGGTTTCCTTAGGGTATCCTATGAAGACACATTTTTCCGACTTGGGTTCGAGCTTTTCAAGTTGAAGTTTCTTGACATAAGCATCGCATCCCCAAACTTTTAGAAATGACAGCTTAGGTTTCTTCGCAAACCATAATTCATACGGTGTCGTCTCAATGGATTTAGAAGGTGCCCTATTTAAAGTGAATGTAGCTGTCTCTAGAGCGTATCCCCAAAATGATAGCGGTAAATCGGTAAGAGACATCATAGATCGCACTATATCCAATAGAGTGCGATTACGACGTTCGGACACACCGTTACGCTGAGGTGTTCCAGGCGGCGTGAGTTGTGAAACGATTCCACATTTCCTTAAGTGCGTACCAAATTCGTGACTCAAATATTCTCCCCCACATTCTGATCGTAAGAACTTTATTTTTCTGTCACGTTGATTCTCTACCTCACTCTGAAATTCCTTGAACTTTTCAAAGGTCTCAGAATTGTGTTTCATCAAGTTGACATACCCATATCTACTTAAGTAATCAGTGACGGTGAGAACATAACGATAGCCTCCGCGAGCCTCAATGCTCATTGGACCACACACATCAGTATGTATGATTTCCAATAAGTTGGTTGCTCGCTCCATTGTTCCGGAGAACGGAGTCTTGGTCATTTTGCCCATGAGGCATGGTTCGCATGTGTCAAATGATTCATAATCAAGAGACTCCAAAATTCCATCTTGTTGGGGATATAACTATTTGTGTAAGCCACCCAGGAGGGGCCGGGTTACGCAAAGAGGACTCACCAGAGAGAAGCCCAAAACAAAGTATGAAGATGGCGGTTCATAGAGAGCTTAAGGCCCGCAGGCGACTTAAGGCCCGTCGTAGTAACCCACTGTAATAATATTACTTGTATCATAAGGTAGACTTAACTAGTCACCGAGCCGGACATTGTTTATGAGCCGGCCGGGACTTTGTAAGCCGCAGGGCGTCGACCCGTGTATATAAGGGGACGACCCACTGGCGGCTTAGGGCAGGAAACAACTCATCGAGAGCCAGGCATAGCGTATCTCGCTCCCTGGTCATCGAAACATCAATACCAACCCAACTAGACGTAGGCCTTACCTTCACCGTAAGGGGCCGAACTAGTATAAACCCTCTCGTGTCCTTTGTCCCGATTAACCCCTTCAAGCTTCCTAGTTGCGATGGCTCCACAACTAAGTCCTTTCACGAGGACATCTGACGTGACAATTCCATGACAGTTGGCGCCCACCATGGGGCCAGCGCAGGGTGGATTTGAGCTCTTGAAGGGCAACTTCTAAGGGCTCAAGGGATACGTGGTGGGCCAGATGACCAAGAGTCGTCGCGGCAAGATCTACATCGACGATGAAGGCTGGGGCCCCGATGCCGGCTCAATTGAGTACGGGTACCGGGTCCCCTTCAGAGGGATCCATGTCTTCATCGGCCGGATCGGTGAGCCGGGGCCTGAGCCGGACAACTGCACCGACCTCGTCGAGACGGCTCAGTGTGCGAAACCCGCCCGAGTTCAACCCGGCATGAAGCGTGTCTTTGTGGGCTGCGTCCACGGAGAAGAGCTTTCTGAAGGCCCTGAAGACGGTGGTGAGATGGCCGTCCCCTCTGATGGTGATTCGTCCACCGGTTCAATAGATTCTTTGTATCAAGTTCAAGATGGTGCGCTCAGGGGCTGTTCCGATGAGCTTAGTATTCCGGACCTCTGTGAGCCGCCAAATTGGGCAGGAGTCTTTATGGCTGGGACTCAACCCGGACAAAACTCTACAGCCGCGGCTGCAATTACTTCCGGTTTAGGAGCAGACAGGGTAGGAGGCCATGTGCGTCCGCTGGCTCAAGTGCTGATAGACCTCATGGACAAGCTTACGACCCTGTTAACCGCCACGGTTATCCCTGCAAACAAAGATGAGCATGACGTGGAGGTAGCACAGGTACGCGAGGAGATAGCTCAAGCCAAGGAGGCCTTAGCAGCTGAGGATACTAGGCTAGCTATAGAGCGGGCGGCTCTCGACGCCCGGGCACAGCGGTTGCAGTCAGAGGCTTATCAGCTCACAATGAGTTTAAACACGTCCAATGAAGTAATGAGGAGGAGACACCAGAAGGCCCAATCCTGGTTGCCTCTGAATTACGATCCTAGGGTTCTTTTCGCCACACCAGGGGCCGGCCCAAGTAACCCGCCCAATGCCAATCAGTTTATGACACCCGGAGCGGGAGGACCGGCTCAGCGTCAGGAGATGCCACCTCCTCATATGAGCATGGCACCGCCGCGTTATGTACCAGTACCGGAGGGTCACTTTTCCAACCCCATGGAGAATTTAATCGCATCATCAGCGCGTTTAGCAGCTCTTCCGGTGGACGGTGATGATCCAACAGCAGTGGAGACCCGGAGGATCAGGGAACTTGTCCAGACGGCCCTGGCTCAGCAGGAGACCTATTCTTACAGCCGGGATAGGATTCATTCAACCCCTCCGCCTTGGTTAGCGCCGCCTCGTCAGAACCGGAGCCCGAGTTACATCAAGCACATGGAGTCCGAAGCTTTATCAAGCAATGCCCAACACCGTAACCAACATGGGGGCTATAACCCGGTGCAAGACCGAATACGTCAGGAGAACGAGCGGGCGGCTCAACAGGCGGCTCAGCTGACGGCTCATCAGGACATCCCGGAGTACCCAACGACTTCTATTGAGTTGGGAGTAGCCACTAGAACCGGTGGAGTTCCTTGTTTGATACCGGCTTTGCGCAACGTGCGCCTGCCTAAGGACTTCAAGGGACCTCGGAAGGTGCCGAATTACACGGCCGACTTACAACCCGGAGCATGGATTGAGAGCTATGAGATGGCCATGGAGATTTTGGAGGTTAGTGACGCGGCAATGGCTAAATACTTCACCATGATGTTAGATGGAACGGCCCGGTCCTGGCTAAAAGGTTTACCACCCAATTCCATTGGTTCGTGGGAGGAGTTAAAGGCCCGGTTCATCCAGAACTTCAAAAACACCTGTAAGCAGTCCATGTCAATCGTGGACTTGACAAGTTGTAAACAGGGGGAGGGTGAGTCCACCACCCATTGGGTACGCCGGGTCAAGGAGATAATTCATTCATCTGATAAGATGGATGCCGGCTCTGCAGTCCTCATGTTGGAGAAAAATTGCAACTTTGAGCCGTTGAGGCCGAAATTGGGACGCCTAAAGCGTGACTGCACCGATATGGGAACGCTGATGGCGGCTTTAGTCAAATACGCCGATTCTGATAATACCAAGGACCCTGCGTATGACGATGAGAAAACAGGGAAGGGTAAAAGGAACGGTAATGGAAAAGGTCAACAGCATAACCCGTGGAATCAAGGCGGCAATAAGCGTAAGGCGGACGGTAGTACGGAGCTTGAGGCTAACGCTAGTACACAGGGTAACAATCAGAGACGCAAGGGTAAGTGGCCTCGAACCGGCGGGTTAGGTCCATCTCTTGAGCAGCTACTCAACGAGCCCTGTCCGAAACACGGCACCCGGGAGCACCCGCTACTCACCTGTGGAAAGATTGTGTGATCATGAAGGCGTTTAAAAATTCCAATATCTTCGATGGTGGTTGTCGGTGTCAAAACCGGCGGATCTTGGGTAGGGGGTCCCGAACTGTGCGTCTAGGCGGATGGTAACAGGAGACAAGGGACACGATGTTTTACCCAGGTTCGGGCCCTCTTAATGGAGGTAAAACCCTACGTCCTGCTTGATTAATATTGATGATGTGTGTTACAAGAGTAGATCTACCACGAGATCAAGGAGGCTAAACCCTAGAAGCTAGCCTATGGTATGATTGTTGTTCGTCCTACGGACTAAAGCCATCCAGTTTATATAGACACCGGAGAGGGCTAGGGTTACACAGAGTCGGTTACAATGGTAGGAGATCTACATATCCGTATCGCCAAGCTTGCCTTCCACGCCAAGGAAAGTCCCATCCGGACACGGGACGAAGTCTTCAATCTTGTATCTTCATAATCTTGGAGTCCGGCTGATGATGATAGTTCGGCTATCCGGACACCCCCTAGTCCAGGACTCCCTCAGTAGCCCCTGAACCAGGCTTCAATGACGACGAGTCCGGCGCGCATATTGTCTTCGGCATTGCAAGGCGGGTTCCTCCTCCGAATAATTTATAGAAGATTGTGAACACCATGATAGTGTCCAGCTCTGCAAAATAAATTCCACATACCACCGTAGAGAGAATAATATTTACACAAGTTCAATCTGCTAACGTTTTTGGTGGCGTGACATCACACCACTACCAAGCCTTCACTAGAATTGTTTTTATTGTACCACCTCAGCGCGTTTAGCGAAGCGGTTTCCTTGGCACGTCTTGTTGAAGCAGAGATCGTGTTCCCCTTATTCCGGGATTCCCATCAATACGGACGTGGGTAACCCAACCGCGCCATTGATTGCGGCGCTTGGGAGATAAGTGAGTTTTATCAGGCTGGTGGCGACACATGTTTTTGTCTGCCCATATAAGGGGATAAAGATCCAACCCTTTTACCTGCGCCTTCTTCCTCCTTGGCTTATCCATCTCCGCGAACTCGAGCTCCAGCGCCCAAGTCCGCACATCTCACCTCAACCTTCTCCAACTATGTCCGGAGCGGGAGGCAAGTGGATGGCCTCCTCCGTCACGGAGGGGCACATCCAAAAGCTGCGCAGCGCCGGATATTTATCCAGCAACATCGCGCATCAGCTCCCCGACGAGGGAGAGCTCATCCCCACCCACAGGCCCCATGAGAGGGTAGTGTTTCTTACCCATTTCCTCCGTGGACTGGGCTTCCCACTCAATCCCTTTGTCCGGGGGCTCATGTTCTACTACGGCCTGGATTTCCATGATCTGGCCCCGAATTTCATCCTCAACATCTCGGCGTTTATCGTCGTGTGTGAGGCCTTCCTCTGCATCTAGCCCCACTTCAGCTTGTGGCTCAAGACCTTCAGTATCAAGCCGAAGGTTGTGAAGGGCAGCCAAGCGGAGTGCGGAGGCGCCATGGTGGGCAGGATGTCCAACGTTACTTGGCTTGAGGGCACTTCCGTGGAAACCATTAAGGGGTGGCAATCGGGGTGGTTCTACATCACCGAGCCGCGTGACCCCGAATGGGCAGCGGCCCCCGAATTCAGATCTGGCATCCCCACACGGCTCACCTCCTGGAAAGAGAGCGGCCGGACATGGCGTGATTCGGAGGAGCTGACCGGACTCCAAGCCTGCATCCAAAAGCTAGTGGACAAGAAGCTCAAGCTTGTCAACATAGTCCAGGTCATGCTCATCCGCCGGATCCTCCCGTGCCAACGACGGGGCTTCAACATGTGGGAGTTCGATCTGGCGCAGCACCAGACTTTGAGCGGGCTCTTCGACACTACGTACGAAGATGTCTAGAAGGTGCTGTTCAAGGGAGCCGAGGCTCCCGCATCCGCTACCGAAGATCGTGGATTCAACTCGCAGCGTCCAGCTGACGAGGTAAGCGACTTTGTCCTTTACGGGACGCTTGTTTTCCATAGTTTGACTCTATGCGGGATCTAAACTCCCTTTCCTTTGACAGGACTGGCTGACGAAGGCCGAACAGACTATCTGTCTGGCCCCATTGCCAGAGGACCCAGCGGACGCCCGCCTAACGGGGCTGCTGGCTCCGGCACCCCACGTGGTGCCGGAGAAGAAGGCCAAGAAGAAGGCCACGGGCACTCGGAAGAGTTCCCGTTTTTAGGTGCTATCGGATGATGACTCCAAGGCAGACTCCTCTCACAAAGGTGAGGAGGAGAAGAAGAAAGCCTCTCCCCCAGCGGGGGGAGGGAGGAAAAGGAAGGCCTCCCCGACGAGGGAGGCCGAAGGGTCCAAGAAGGGAAAAACTCTTTCCCCGGACTGTTCTGCCAACGCCAGTGACGACGACGAGGACTGGCCTCCAAGGGCCAAGCCCCTGGCGAGATCGTAAGTATCCGGACTCCCGAATAACTTCATGGTTTTTCTTTTTTGCCACACAATGTCTTTCTAATGCCGCATACAACCCTGCAGTCCGCCCAAGGATGATCTTCCCGCTTCGTCGAGCGGGTCCTTAGGTGCATCGGATATGGATTCTCTTCCGACCGCCTCCACCCCCCGTAATGCGGATGATGCCGAGGTGGGATCCAGGGAAGGGACCCACCAGGAGGAGGAGGCCCCGGAGGTGTCGCAGGACAACCTCCCGGACTTTGCCCCGGACTCGGCCCCGGAAACCGTAGTGGCTCCAGAGTCCGGCGGGCGGCCCCTTCGCCAGAAGGGCAAGACCGTGACGCCGGCAGCCTCCGTCCAACCGGAGGTGCCGGATAGCTTGCTGGAGGCGCTCAATAGCGCCTCCATCGAAGAGGAACACCGCACTGTTATGAGTGCGGTGATTCAGAAGGTTCAACTCGCCAAGAGCGGGCTGACCGAATCCTGCAGCAGCCTTCTAACAGGCTTTGAGGTAAGAATTTTGATATATGTAAAATAGTACCGCATAGACAGTAGCCCCTGATGCTCGGTTCGGTGTTCGGAAAGTAAAGCCGGACTGAGGATCTAAAAAGATATACGCAGGAGTCATAAAAAATATGTCAATATGGGATTGCAGGCTGCACTGCTGACCTCTGCCGCACTGACTGCGGAGGTCAATACTTTGAAGCAAAGCCTCGAGCGGCCCGAGAACGAGCTCGGCCGTGCCAAGAAGCAGCTCGAGGACAAGGAAGGCGAGTAACACCTTATTAAAATTGTACCTTACAGAAAAGGATTTTGGTTGCAAGAAGAATGACAAGGATAACGTGGGTATTGCAGGGGCCACTAACGAGGTGGCGACCCTGAAGGAGGCGGTGTCCGCGGCCGAATGTAATGCGGCCGTGGAACGCTCCGAGCGAGAGAAGCAGGAGGCGCGGGTGGCGGAGGTACAGCAAGAGCTCCAGGATCTCGTGAAAAAACATGAGAGCCTGGAGCGTGACTCGAAGACTCGAGAGTCTGAGCTTGCAGCGGCTCTTGAGAGTGCCAAAGCCGCTAAGGCCGAAGCCTACAAGGCCCTCCAGGAAATCGAGGCGTTGAAGAAAATAGCAGCGGGTAAGGCATTTTTCATGCAAAGTAAGCACGTGAGTGTTAATTACCTGTTTCTTACCCGAATTCGGAGCTCTCCAGGAGCGTTCGTAGATCTTCCTCGCAGCGTGTCCGATGCTGCCACGTTCTACCGGGCCGAGGAGGGGAGCTCGACGGAGAAGGTCTTCTGGTCTCAGTATGCTGAGGCCGGACATCCTGTGCCCCTTAGCAACCAGCTGAAGCAGCTGGTCGAGCTCCACAAGGCGTCCGAACAGGCCATGAAGGGCCTCATTGTTCGGCTGTGGCCGAAGGAGGCCATGCCTGGGAGCTACTTCGGCCTGGTGCGGCGGCTGGTGGATGCGTGTCCATGGGTTGAAGTCATCAAGCACTCCGCCTGCATTGAAGGTGCCTGTCGGGCCCTTGCCCGCGCAAAGGTGCACTGGGGCAAGATGGATGCTCAGAAGCTTGTGACGGACGCGCCACCGCAGGGCAAGGAGTATCATACTCCCGAGATGTATTATAAGACTGTGCTGAAGGGTGCCCGCACTATTGCGGGTGAGTGCTCCAAAGATGTAATATTTGAGTAGACTCGCATTTTGTTATCCTGTGCGCTGAAAACTTAGTTCATATGCGCTAAGCAACGCTTGTTAATTTAAAATATTACCTTCTGTGCGGCTGTTTATCAAATCTGAGAGATGGCAAGTCGTCGGCTTCAGCCCCTATGCCACGAGTGCTGGGGTGTTCGGGATAAACTTGAGCACTCTTGTTCCAATTTTTGGGTCCATCTAGGGAGGCGCTCAACACAGCGAACAAGGCAACCGGACTTATAATGCTTGAACACTCTCACTTAGCCATAGAATTCTATAATTTTAAATTTCGGCGAAGCCCCTAGTCTTCGGAAGGCCGAATTTGGGGCGCTATCCACGCCTGGGCCGGACAAAAGTCGGCTCCTCGCTCTAAGCGGCATAAGTCTTTAGGGACTCGCAAAAAACCTCTCGAACAACGACCAGCTCTCGCCTCATCATGACGGTCAGTTTTAGCTTTCTCCACTGAGGCGCTCGCCCAGCTCAACTGGGGCGCAATCACAGTGGTTCTCCCAGTGCTACCTTAGCCGATACAACGGAACGTAAGGTACCAAAACATGGGAGCCGGGCAAACCCAACTATTGACCCAAGACATGATTCGGAGCCGATGCATATAATGCTATAAGTTCGGGGTGCCGCACTTGTGTAAGTGTTCGGACTTATCACACCATGATGCGGGGAACATAAGCCCCTGGTGTATTTAGCCGTACCAAAATGTACGGATGCAACATGTCATAAATGAACATATGTATAAGAAAGAAATGCAATTTGGAAGCAAAAAGGTGATGCATTACTTATTCAAGAAAAGCTGCTGTAAATGTAGAACGATACAAATGGTGCGATAAGCAAGGGATGGGACTATTAAACATGTCCCCCTCCAGGGGTAGGCTGCGGAATGGTGCATAAAACGGATTTAATGCTCGTAATGGAGACCACCTGGATATTCATTGTAGCCTTTCTCCTTCCCTGGCTGTTGCATCATGAGTTTGGCAGGTCTGCTGTCGGACAGGGCCTCGGACGAATGGAGACCTATGGGTAAAAATAAAAAGAGGGAAAAAAGGAAAAAAAGAATGACACACTTGAGAGCCCCTGGTGTGGTTGATCCGCATTCTGGGCCTATCGTGGTCGTGCCTCTCTCCCCATGCCCATGGTATCTTCAGAGCGTAATGGTGTACGCGAAGGACCTGTCTTGACGTTTTGCAGGGGCTGGGGTTGGGGCCGCACTGCTACGCGTGCTCGGAACGTGCCAGGTGGTCTTGTTGTAGGTTACTCCGGGCGCGTTTAGCCGTTTCCGGCCGCTTAATGGCCGGACTCGAGAATTTCCTTAAGAGGCTGCATTGTACTTCTGCCGCGAGAGCTGCTGTATGTTCCTCCGTTCGGAGAGAGCGTTCAGTGTTTCCGTTGACCGTGATGACTCCTCGAGGGCCTGGCATCTTGAGCTTGCGGTATGTGTAGTGCGGCACCGCGTTGAACTTTGCAAACGCGGTACGTCCGAGTAGGGCATGATAGCCGCTGCGGAACGGAACTATGTCGAAGATTAACTCCTCACTTCGGAAGTTATCCGGGGATCCGAAGACCACTTCTAGTGTAACTAAGCCTGTACAATTGGCTTCTACACCTGGTATGACGCCTTTAAAGGTCGTCTTGGTAGGTTTAATCCTTGAGGGGTCTATGCCCATTTTGCGCACTGTATCCTGATAAACCAGGTTCAGGCTGCTGGCGCCGTCCATCAGGACTCTGGTGAGGTGAAATCCATCGACGATTGGGTCTAAAACCAATGCGGCGAATCCGCCGTGGCGGATGCTGGTGGGGTGGTCCCTTCGGTCAAAAGTGATCGGGCAGGAGGACCATGGATTGAACTTCGGGGCAACTGGCTCCATCGCGTATACATCCCTGAGTGCACGCTTCCGCTCCCTTTTGGGTATGTGCGTTGCGTATATCATGTTCACCGTCCGCACCTGTGGGGGGAAACCCTTCTGTCCTCTATTGTTCGGCGGTCGGGTCTCAGGCACATGGGATTCTAAGGACCCCCTTATGGCGGCTTATCATCGTGAAGTTGATGCTGTAGCTGGGTACTTCAAAGGGTATCAAGTGGAGCACATTGACAGAAGGAAGAATGAGGCGGCGGATGCTTTAAGCCGGTTGGGCTCTCAGCGTAAGCCGGTGCCGCCTAACACCTTTCTGGACGTTTTACATAATCCTTCTGTCAAGGTACCTACAAAGGAAGAGCTTGCAGTGCCAGACCCGGAGGCATAGTTGGTGGCTGCACTTCACATCATCCCAGATTGGACATTGCCATATCTGGCTTATATGACCCGGGGAGAGCTGCCTGAGGATGAGACCTTGGCGAGACAAATTGTCAGACAATCCAAATCCATAACAATTGTTAATGGCGAGTTACATCATCTCAGTGTCACAGGTGCATTCCAGCATTGTGTGTCGCCTGCAGAGGGTCAAGAGATACTTCAAGAGATCCATGAAGGGGATTGTGGTCATCATGCCGGCTCAAAATCTCTGGTGGCCAAGGCTTTCCGTCATGGTTTTTATTGGCTGACGGCTCATGCTGATGCAGAAGATCTTGTTAGCAAATGTGACGGGTGTCAAAAGTTCTCAAGACGAGCTCATGTGTCGGCTCAGGAGTTGAGGATGATTCCAATTACTTGGCCGTTTGCAGTCTAGGGGCTTGACATGGTGGGACCTTTCAAAAGGTCTAAGGATAAAAAAACGCACCTCGTGGTGGCAGTGGATAAGTTTACAAAGTGGATTGAGGCAGAGCCGGTCAGTCAGTGTGATGCGGCCACAGCGGTGCAGTTCATCAAAAAGGTGATCTTTCGTTTTGGTTTTCCACATAGCATCATAACTGATAATGGCACTAATCTTTCCAAGGGTGCCATGGAAGAATTCTGTCAACAGGAACATATCTGGCTTGACGTTTCGGATGTTGCTCATCCTCAGTCCAATGGTCAAGCAGAGCGAGCTAATCAGGAGATTTTAAGGGGTATCAAACCACGACTCTTGGTCCCCTTACAGCGGACTCCGAGTTGCTGGGTGGAAGAGTTGCCCTCTATGCTGTGGAGCATCAACACCACGCCTAACAGATCAACGGGTTACACGCCTTTCTTCATGGTTTATGGAGCAGAGGCAGTTCTGCCAAGTGATATCCGGCACGATTCACCCCATGTGGCGGCTTACGTTGAGGCTGATAATGAGAAGGTTCGACAGGAGGCTCTTGACTTGTTGGATGAGGAGCGAGACTTGGCAATAGCCCGCTCGGCGATTTGCCAGCAAGACCTTTGTCGTTATCACAGCCGCCGAGTCAGAAGCAGAACATTTCAGGAAGGCGATTTAGTGCTCCGGCTCATCCAGGATCAGACCGATATGCACAAGCTATCCCCTCCTTGGGAAGGACCCTTTGTGGTCAGCAAGAATCTGCACAACGGTTCATATTACCTCATCGATATTTGAGAGCACAAGGACTCGGGTAAATCGGAGGAGGAGACCCGCCGGCCGTGGAATATAGCCCATCTTCGGCCTTATTATACTTAAGCCAACGGCTCTTTAGATGTATATATTTTTGACAATGTACATATTATATAAAGTAATAAAGCAGGACCTCTATCCTTTTTTCACCCTCAAAAAAGTGTATATGTCCTTTTTGACAGGTGGTGGAAACAACCAATAGGGACCGGATCAAAACTGAATCCAGTTTTACCTTTGCTCCGGCTTATGATCATATCTGAATCTAGCCATGGTCATTTGGGGGCTTCCTGTTCAAACATAGGTCATATCCGAACCAAAGAGAACATAGTTGTCGATACCCACTTGATCGGCATACTTGCCAAGCCTACTTGGGGGCTTCCTAATCATATTTGAATCACAGCTTAACCCCTTTAGGTCTGACGTGGATCGTATACGAATCAGCGTCATTAAACAAATCCTATAGTCACTTGGGGGCTTCCTGTTCAAACATAGGTCGTATTCGAACCAAAGAGAACATAGCTGTCAATACCCACTTGATTGGCATCGCCACGCCACTGGGGGCTATATGATCGTATCCGAATCTTAGCTTAACCCCTTTGGAACGGTTTACTGATCGTATCCGAATCAGAGGCCTGTAAAAGTATTTTTGATCATTCTGATACCTTGTGGAAAGCATTTTAAGGTGTTTTTTGTCTTGCCGGTTTAATATTCGTCACCCCAGGTTATTTAAGTATTGGGTGAACATTATATGAGCCGGGAAGATCATTCAAGGATTGCAGAATAAGGCAAGCAAAATTTAACACGCCAAGGAAGTAAAAGCCCGAAATATACAGCCATGGCGGCTTACGAAAAGCGTTGAGTGATCAAAGCATGCACGAAGGCATGATGAGCATTAAGAAGTTATTTCTACCCTATTACATGACTCCCCGAGTCTGAATAGGTGAAGCATTGTATTTTGGCCAAACACCCGGTGATTCACTCCTTCGGCGGGCTTGAAGGCTCCGGGTTACCCTTCTCCGCTTCTCCGTCGGCTGTTGTTTCCTGGAAAGTTGATGAAGCCCAATCAATGCCGCTCAAAGCTTCAAATTTAGCTTCATCATCTATTAAACCGGCCAGGTCCACTTCAGGGGCAAAAGTATGCTTACGAATTGGAGGGATCAGGCTGATTTGATCATATGGAGCGTTTGGGATTTTCCGGTTGTTGTTGTCATAAGCCGACGCATACTTGCTGAGGTCAGTATCGTTTCCAATAAGGGTGGCCACCGGACGTATGGCCTTAACACAGGCGTGGAAGTCATGATCATCAAAAGCATTGTCGTCTTCCTTTAGACTCGGATATCCAAGAGCAAGATCTACCGGGTCTAGTTCTGGGAGCCATGCTTTTGCCCGGCTCAATGCAGCTACAGCCCCGGCTCTTGAAGATGAACGCCTTAAGTCTTGGATCCGCTGAGGTAGAAAGGCAAGGCTCTTCAAAACATCTTGCAAAAGGCGGGGGTGTGGAGTTGATAAAGCTACAACGGCCAGGGCACGTTGTGTCCCGGAGTATAGCTGTTCCACTAACGTATAAACTGCTTTAGGCTTGATCAGCGTGTTCTGCTTCAGATTGACACTCCTGGAGCCTGTATGTGCACAAGCATAACGGTAAGCCGGAAGTACTTATTACAATAGTCATTGTATGGTTGCCATGTTAAAACTATGTCACTATAACTTACCAAAGATGGCTGAGACCATTTGGGATATTTGATGTTTTAAGTTTGACAGCTTAGTTGTTGCTTCTACAAGAGATGCTTCGGCTGTTTCGGCCCAGTCACCAGGGAAGCTTTTTCATCAGCCCAAATTTTCCTTTCCGACTCAAAATTCTTCTTTAGTTTCTCATTTTCAGAGACACTAAATTCAAATTTGGAGTTAGCTTTTTGCGTTTCAAGCTCTTGAGTTTCCAGACGACTCTTTAGGGCAGCAAGCTCTGATTCAAATTGACTTATGGCAGCCTGCATTGACACCGGGTTATGGTAAGGATTCTAATAAGGTAAACATTCAAGTCCCAAGCACTTTACAAGTAAAGATACTTGGCACTTGGGGGCTAATTGTATGCTGAAAGAAATTTTAACTTCATCCTGCCGGGTCAAACATATTAAGTCTCAAGCACCTTACAAGTAAGGATACTTGACACTTGGGGACTAATGTGTATTGCAAATTTAAAGACCTTATGTTATACCGGGTTAAATAAATTCTTTTTAAGCCGGATAAGTTAACAAGTAAAAGCAGATTTCTAAGTCTACAACGTATTTGTTCATAAGCAGTAGACTTGGGGGCTGGTATAGTATATATAAGGCTCAGATAAAAGTATAAGTTTATACCTCAGATTTATGTTGTATTTGTTTCACCATGTCAATTTCCAGGTCACGGCTATTATGCACTTGATTCAGATAGCCTGAGACTATATCACCAATGCTTAGGTGAGTATAATCCGCAATGTCCTGCTTGGCTTGTCGGTGTTGGGCAAACTCTTCCTTGGCAGTACATTTGGCAAGGACTGTAGGCCGCCCTGGTTCAACAAATTGGGACTTCACAATCTCAACTTCCGGGTCATTTCTCTTCACCGGGCTAGGAGTCTCTGGGTCACTAGTGTGGAGAATGTCTTCGGTAGGTGGATCAGAGGTTGGCACTGGAATATCAGAAGCCGGGTCAAGCGACGGCTGATGAGTAGCATTGTCTAGAGCAGACACATTAATCACCGGTTCAGCCACGACCGGTTCTTCGGACGGCTTATTCTTCTTTGCCCGCTTGCTGGGCTTCACTTGCATACTGTTAACAAAAGCAGAAGGATGAATACACAAGCACGGGTAAGGTAAAAAGAGCATAAGTTTACATTACCCGGGAGCAGTTTTGAAAGTCGGCATATTTGACTGCATGGATTCACCAGAAGAAGGAGAGGTATCCTGATAATTGGAGTCAGATGAATTGAGAGGTTGACGAATTACGCCTGCTAAAGGTAAGACAGAGTGTAAATCGGAGATAACCTCAGTCCGACGTTTCCTGGTTACATCAGGTAAGCCGGAGGAGAGTTCTGCATCCTTGTTGTTCCGGGTCTGCCTCCGGTTCTCAAGATGTTGTTGCTTCAAAATAAATTGAGGATCTTGATAAGCAAGTGTATGTGAAAATCTTACTTTCCGGGTCACCCTTCGGGTCTTTTGCTTTGGCAAAGGCTCTGAGTCGAAGGAGATTATAGTTACCTCTTCATTAGCTGCTCGACTGTTCCCCGTATCCTCCTGAAAGGATAAAATATTAGACAGGTGATAACAAGGGACTTAAGAAAATTTAAAGATTACCTCTTCCTCATCCGAAGAGCTATCCTCCAATCTGAGTAAGTCGGAGGCGCTGGGTTTCTTTTTCTTCGAGGTTCCTACCTTGGCGGCTTTCCTTTTAGCTTTCTTGGTCGTTCTGGCTTGTTTGGCAGCTTCATGGTCATATTTGGCTTTCCAAAAGTCATCACCAGCCTGTGGAAAAAGTTAAAGAATCATGAGTATCAAGAAAGGTATCATATATCCGTAAACATTTGTTATGATTGATAACTTACCGCAGGGGCCGGGTTATTCTTGCAAAATGGAAGTAAACCAAAGGCGTTGCTCGTCATAGTGCCCTCCTTCAGCAGTGACTGGGTTGTAGCATCCACCACGTCATCTGGTAAGTCGTCAGGGCTATGGCGTTGCGGATCAGTCTTTTCTCCAGTATAAGTACACATTAAGCCGGGACGGCGGCTTAATGGAAGTATTCGCCAAGCAACCCAGACTCGGACCAGATCGATGTCGTTTAACCCATTTCCCAAGAGAGCTTTAATCTTCCTGATGGTAGGATTGAGAGGCACGCGTTCAAGTGTTGTCAGCTTGTCTGGTAACTGATGGTTAGATTCAAGGTGCAGGGCGCGAAAGCCAGGCAGAGGCTTTTCATCAGCCGCAGAAGTGTCCTGACAGTAGAACCACGTCTGGTTCCAAGATTTGGGGTGACTCGGTAGCTCAGCATATGGGAAAAGACAGTCTCTCCGTCGCTGGATTGATATGCCGCCAAGTTCAAGGTTGGGCCCGTTGGCACGTTCATTTTGCCGGTTCATATAAAAAAGTTCCCTAAACAAAAGCAGGCTCGGCTCCTCTCCCAGGTACACCTCGCAGCAGACTTGAAAATTGCAAATATTTGACACGGAATTGGGTCCGATGTCTTGAGGTCCAAGGTTAAAGAAATTTAAAACCTCTGTGAAGAATTTTGAGACGGGAGGAGCAAATCCACGGCTCATATGATCTGTAAAAATGATTACTTCCCCTGCTTTGGGGTGAGGCTTTTCTTCAGACGAGTCAGGGGCACGGTACGATATGACGTCCTTTTTTGGCAGATGCCCGGACTTTACAAACTCAGCTAGTTTGCTATCGGTCACTGTGGATGGAACCCAAATGCAAGTTACAGGGGCCTTGGTAGCCTTAGGAGCCATCACAGCAATTGGCCTATGGAAAACAAGAAGATCCGGTTCAATTTTAACCCGGGAGGAAAATCTTGATTAAAGTGGCGGCTTAATGAGGGGCCTAATGATATAAGGATGACTATGCAACAATATTTAAGCCGCTACAAGTATCAAGTGCAATCCAAAAAATTTCCGGGTCATGAAGAGCAGTCAAGGTTCTGTATCATTTATTTAAGCCGGATACCTCGACAGTTGTATTTCAGGACATTTACCAGAGGAGGTTTTTCGAGTAATGAAGACAAGTTTCACAGAGGATAGTTATTACTCTGGATCAAAATATTGCCCTGGAAAGAAATTTTCCTAGACCTAAAAACAAAGCAGAGAAGCTCATATACTCGAAAAGGGGTTCTACGCAAGGGAAATGAGATCTATTCCTGTACGAGATCAATACAAGTAAGCACCGCAGCAGTTCTATGTAGTTTCTACGATGTAAACAGGGCGTTGGAGGAAAGAACTAGAGAAGGTTTGTGTCGGGCAGTGATGAACACCGATGAACTCGGCAAGAACATAACACGGATCTGAGAAAGGAAATGAGAAGAGCTCACAGATGCGGATGCGCCACGGAGGTTCACTGTCGATCTCTGGTCGGAGTCAAGTTGATGCAGCGGCCTGAGTCGGTGACGATGAGGGGGTCGACGGTGGCAGCGACAGAGCACGGGAGGAGGCAAGAGGAAGAAGACGACTGGGGAAGACCTAGGTCGCTCTATTTATAAAGGAAGACTGACCGAGCAGGCGCAAACAACAAGGAGATCACATTCATTATCCAGCGGCTCTGGCGCCTCGATTCTCGGGATGGTTAGTAAAGACAAGATCCGTTGAAGATGTGACGTTATAAAAAATAAAGCTTTAAATGAACATGATGTCATAGAGATTTAACCCAGAGTTAGATGATGACGTCACGACGGGTTAAAATCCTTCGCACAAGATAAAAGACTGCAGGGCGGTTCATAAGGTATTTTAAGATTGACATGAACCGGTTCAAATCAATCTGGGGCCTAATGTTGGGGATATAACTATTTGTGTAAGCCGCCCAGGAGGGGCCGGGTTACGCAAATAGGACTCACCAGAGAGAAGCCCAAGACAAAGTATGAAGATGGCAGTTCATAGAGAGCTTAAGGCCCGCAGGCGACTTAAGGCCCGTCGTAGTAACCCGCTGTAATAATATTACTTGTATCATAAGGTAGACTTAACTAGTCACCGAGCCGGACATTGTTTATGAGCCGGCCGGGACTCTGTAAGCCGCAGGGCGTCGACCCGTGTATATAAGGGGACGACCCACTGGCGGCTTAGGGTAGGAAACAACTCATCGAGAGCCAGGCATAGCGTATCTCACTCCCTGGTCATCGAAACATCAATACCAACCCAACTAGACGTAGGCCTTACCTTCACCGTAAGGGGCCGAACTAGTATAAACCCTCTCGTGTCCTTTGTTCCGATTAACCCCTTCAAGCTTCCTAGTTGCGATGGCTCCACTACTAAGTCCTTTCACAAGGACATCTGACGTGACAATTCCACGACACATCTGCATGGAGCTTCTTCATACGTTTGACACCAATGTGACCAAGGCGGCAGTGCCACAAGTATGTGGGACTATCGTTATCAACCTTACATCTTTTGGTATTCACACTATGAATATGTGTAACATCACGTTCGAGATTCATTAAGAATAAACCATTGACCAGCGGGGCATGACCATAAAACATATCTATCATATAAATAGAACAACCATTATTCTTAGATTTAAATGAGTAGCCATCTCGTATTAAACGAGATCCAGATACAATGTTCATGCTCAAAGCTGGCACTAAATAACAATTATTGAGGTTTAAAACTAATCCCGTAGGTAAATGTAGAGGTAGTGTGCCGACGGCGATCACATCGACCTTGGAACCATTCCCGACGCGCATTGTCACCTTGTCCTTCGCCAGTCTCCGCTTATTCCGCAGCTCCTGTTTTGAGTTACAAATATGAGCAACCGCACCGGTATCAAATACCCAGGAGCTACTACGAGTACTGGTAAGGTACACATCAATAACATGTATATCACATATACCTTTGGTGTTACCGGCCTTCTTGTTCGCTAAGTACTTGGGGCAGTTATGCTTCCAGTGTCTGTTTCCCTTGCAATAAAAGCACTCAGTCTCAGGTGTGGGTCCATGCTTTGGCTTCTTCTCGACAACTGGCTTACTGGGCGCGGCTACTCCCTTGCTGTCCTTCTTGAAGTTCTTCTTACCCTTGCCTTTCTTGAAACTAGTAGTTTTATTGACCATCAACACTTGATGTTCCTTTTTGATCTCCACGTCCGCTGATTTCAGCATTGAATATACCTCAGGAATGGTTTTCACCATCCCCTACATATTGAAATTCATCACAAAGCTCTTGTAGCTAGGTGGAAGCGACTGGAGGATTTTGTCGACGACCGCATCATCCAGAAGATTAACTCCTAGCTGAGACAAGCGGTTGTGCAACCCAGACATTTTGAGTATGTGCTCGCTGACAGAACCATTCTCCTCCATCTTACAACTGTAGAACTTGTCGCAGACTTCATATCTCTAGACCCGGGCATGAGCTTGGAAAACCATTTTCAGCTCTTGGAACATCATATATGCTCTGTGCTGCTCAAAACGCTTTTGGAGCCCCGGTTCTAAGCTGTAAAGCATGCCGCACTGAACCAGGGAGTAATCATCACTACGCAACTGCCAGGCGTTCATGACGTCTTGAGTTGCTAGGAAAACGGGTGCTTCACCTAGCGGTGCATCTAGGACATATGCTTACTTGGCAGCTATGAGGATGATCCTCAAGTTCCGGACCCATTTCGTATAGTTGCTACCATCGTCTTTCAGCTTGGTTTTCTCTAGGAATGCATTGAAGTTGAGGGCAACATTAGCATGGGCCATTTGATCTACAAGACATATTGCAAAGATTTTAGACTAAGTTCACGGTAATTAAGTTCATCTAATCAAATTATTTAATGAACTCCCACTCAGATAGACATCCCTCTAGTCATCTAAGTGATACATGATCCGAGTCAACTAGGCCGTGTCCGATCATCATGTGAGACGGACTAGTCATCATCGGTGAACATCTTCATGTTGATCGTATCTGCTATACGACTCATGTTCGACCTTTTGGTCTCTTGTGTTCTGAGGCCATGTCTGTACATGCTAGGCTCATCAAGTCAACCTAAGTGTTTTGCATGTGTAAATCTGGCTTACACCCGTTGTATGCGAACGTTAGAATCTATCACACCCGATCATCACGTGGTGCTTCGAAACAACGAACCTTCGCAACGGTGCACAATTAGGGGGAACACTTTCTTGAAATTTTATGAGGGATCATCTTATTTATGCTACCGTCGTTCTAAGCAAATAAGATGCAAAAACATGATAAACATCTCATGCAATCAAATAGTGACATGATATGGCCAATATCATTTTGCTCCTTTTGATCTCCATCTTCGGGGCGCCATGATCATCATCGTCACCGGCATGACACCATGACCTCCATCATCATGATCTCCATCATCGTGTCATCATGAAGTTGTCTCACCAACTATTACTTCTACTACCATGGCTAACGGTTTAGCAATAAAGTAAAGTAATTACATGGCGTTATTCAATGACACGCAGGTCATACAACAAACTAAGACAACTCCTATGGCTCCTGCCGGTTGTCATACTCATCGACATGCAAGACATGATTCCTATTACAAGAACATGATCAATCTCATACATCACATATATTTCATTCATCACATCATTTGGCCATATCACATCACACGGCATATGCTGCAAGAACAAGTTAGACGTCCTCTAATTGTTGTTGCAAGTTTTTACGTGGCTGCTATAGGTTTCTAGCAAGAATGTTTCTTACCTACGCCAAAACCATAACATGATATGCCAATTGCTATTTACCCTTCATAAGGACCCTTTTCATCAAATCCGATCCGACTAAAGTGGGAGAGACATACACCCGCTAGCCACCTTATGAAACTAGTGCATGTCAGTTGGTGGAACCTGTCTCACGTAAGTGTACGTGTAAGGTCGGTCCGGGCCGCTTCATCCGACGATGCCGCCGAATCAAGATAAGACTAGTAGTGGCAAGTAAATTGAAAAAATCGACACCCACAACAACTTGTGATCTACTCGTGCATAGAAACTATGCATAGACCTAGCTCATGATGCCACTGTTGGGGATCAGTGCAGAAATTAAAATTTTCTACGCATCACCAAGATCAATCTATGGAGAAACTAGCAACGAGAGTGAGGGGAGTGCATCTTCATACCCTTGAAGATCGCGACACGGGAGCATTACAAGAACGCGGATGAAGGAGTCGTACTTGTAGCGATTCAGATCGCAGTGGATTCCGATCTAAGCGCCGAACAACGGCACCTCCGCGTTCAACACACATGCAGTCCACTGACGTCTCCTGCGCCTTGATCCAGCAAGGAGGAGGGAGAGGTTGAGGAAGAAGGCTCCAGCATCAGCATGACGGCGTGGTGGTGGTGGAGCAGTGGTTCTCCGGTAGGGCTTCGCCAAGCTCAAACGGAGGAGGAGAGGTGTTGGAGAGGGGGAGGGTTGCACCTTGGATGTGGTGCGGCTGCCCTCCCTCCTCCCCTCTATTTATAGGGTGAAGGGGGAAGGGGGACGGCCCCTCTAGATGAGATCTAGAGGGGGGGCGGCGGCCAAGGGGAGGGGGCTTGCACCCCAAGCCAAGGGGGACGCCACTTTTAGGGTTCCCCCCCCCAAACCCTAGGCGCATGGGCCCTAGGGGGGTGGCGCGCAGCCCACTTGGGGCTGGTTCCCTTCCACATACAGCCCATAAGGGCCCTCCGGGGCAGGTGGACCCTCCCGGTGGTCCCGGTACAATACCGATAAACCCCCAAATACTTCCGGTGACCGTATGATGACTTCCCATATATAAATCTTCATCTCCGGACTATTCCGGAACTCCTTGTGATGTTCGGGATCTCATCTGGGACTCCAAACAAGATTCGGTAACCATGTACAAATCTCCCCTATAAGCCTAGCGTCATCGAACCTAAAGTGTGTAGACCATACGGGTTCGGGAATCATGCAGACATGACCGAGACAGCTCTCCGGCCAATAACCAACAGCGGGATCTGGATACCCATGTTGGCTCCCACATGTTCCAAGATGATCTCATAGGATGAACCATGATGTCTAGGATTCAAGTAATCCCGTATACAATTCCCTTTGTCAATCGGTACGTTACTTGCCCGAGATTCGATCATCGGTATCCCAATACCTCGTTCAATCTCATTACCGGCAAGTCACTTTACTTGTTCTGTAATGCATGATCCTGTGACCAAATACTTAGTCACATTGAGCTCATTATGATGATGCATTATCGAGTGGGCCCAGAGATACCTCTCCGTCATACGGAGTGACAAATCCCAGTCTCGATTCGTGCCAACCCAACAGACACTTTCGGAGATACCTTTAGTGCATTTTTATAGCCACCCAGTGACGTTGTGACGTTTGGTACACCCAAAGCATTCCTACGGTATCCGGGAGTCGCACAATCTCATGGTCTAAGGAAATGATACTTTACATTAGAAAAGCTTTAGCAAACGAACTACACGATCTTGTGCTATGCTCAGGATTGGGTCTTGTCCATCACATCATTCTCCTAATGATGTGATCCCGTTATCAATGACATCCAATGTCCATAGTCAGGAAACCATGACCATTTGTTGATCAACGAGCTAGTCAACTAGAGACTCACTAGGGACATGTTGTGGTCTATGTATTCACACATGTATTACGGTTTCCGGTCAATACAATTATAGCATGAATAATAGACAATTATCATGAACTAGGAAATATAATAATAACCATTTTATTATTGCCTCTAGGGCATATTTCCAACATTCCCAATTTTAGTTCTTGGCAGATTTTAACAACTTAGCACAAGTCAAGCAATCTTAACACAACTCAAGCAAGCATGCAAAGAGTATATGAGCAGCGGAAAGTAAAGCATGCAACTTGCAAGAATGTAAAGGGAAGGGTTTGGAGAGTGCAAACGCAATAGGAGACACGGATGTTTTTTCGTGGTTCTGATAGGTGGTGCTATCGTACATCCACGTTGATGGAGACTTCAACCCACGAAGGGTAACGGCTGCGCGAGTCCACGGAGGGCTCCACCCATGAAGGGTCCACGAAGAAGCAACCTTGTCTATCCCACCATGGCCATTGCCCACGAAGGACTTGCCTCACTAGGGTAGATCTTCACGAAGTAGGCGATCTCCTTGCCCTTACAAACTCCTTGGTTCACTCCACAATCTTGTTGGAGGCTCCCAAGTGACACCTAACCAATCTAGGAGACACCACTCTCCAAAAGGTAATAAATGGTGTGTTGATGATGAACTCCTTGCTCTTGTGCTTCACAATGATAGTCTCCCCAACACTCAACTCACTCTCATAGGATTGGATTTGGTGGAAAGATGATTTGAGTGGAAAGCAACTTGGGGAAGGCTAGAGATCAAGATTCATATGGTTGGAATGGAATGTCTTGGTCTCAAGACATGAGTAGGTGGCTCTCTCTCAGAAAATGAGTAGTGGAAATGTAGGCACGATCTGATGGCTTCCCTCACGAATGAGGAGAGGGTGGAGGGGTATATATAGCCTCCACATAAAATCTAACCGTTACACACATTATACCAAACTCGGTGGGACCGAATCAGAAAACTCGGTCGGACCGATTCAGTGCATATGTGACGTTAGGCAATTTCGGTGGGACCGACATGTCATCTCGGTGGGACCGATATCATTAGGGTTAGGGCATAACGTAATCTCGGTTGGACTGATTACTCAAACTCGGTTTGACCGACTTTGGTAATAAGCTAACCAGAGAGTTGGTCAGATAAACTTGGTGGGACCGATTCGCTCATCTCGATGGGACCGAAGCGTTACGAAAGGGAAACAGAGAGTTTGCATTGCAGACTCGATGGGACCGATTGCTCATCTCGGTTAGACCGAAATGTTATGAAGGGAAACAGAGAGTTTGCAATCCCATCTCGGTGAGACCAAGATCCCTATAGGTGAGACCGAAAAGACTAGGGTTTCTGGCAGTGGCTATGTCAAATGAACTCGGTGGCGCTGGATGGATCAAATTGGTAGGGCCGAGTTTGACTTTTGGTTTGGGACATATGTGGATATGAGAAAGTGGTTGGGGGCTTTTGGAGCATATCACTAAGAATTTTGATAAAGTAAGCCATTAAGCAACACCTCATCCCCTTTTAATAGTATTGGCTTTCCTATAGACTCAATGTGATCTTGGATTACTAAAATAAAAAATGTAGAGTCTTGGACTTTGAAGCTTGAGCCAATCTTTTGTCCTTAGCATTTTGAGGGGTCCACATTCCTTATCCATGCCATGCCAATGATTGAACTTTCTTGAAATATTTATCTTGTAATGGCATTAGTCAATGAGCTATATGTTGTTAATCATTACCAAAACCATCCAGGGATAGTTGCACTTTTAGAAATTCTAGGGCGGGGCTTTTTCTGCCAGATAAGCAGGGTAGTAGCTAGGTTAGCGCATCGTCGGTTTGGTCACATGTCGTTCGACATGTTGTAGTGTTTCTAGCAAGATGCCCGTGCGTTGCACGAAGTTGATGGAAAAGGTAAGCACAAGTTATAAATTGACGGATGGAGTACTAGTTACAGTGACGCATATAACTGCCTCCAAATGCTAGCAAAGGGATCACACATGTCTGTATTGACTGGAACGAGAATGAAATAGCATAATAAGAATTAAGGCCACGATGATGCAATCGCACTAGTGGTTAGAGGAGGCAAGAATAAAGATGCATCCATTAACGTACGACCTCCTCCTCCTCGACTTAGTGCGTCGGGCCACCGACCGGTGTCTTAAGAGTGGTGGCTTTTGTGGCGAGGTCAAGGTGCTTCTCAACAAAGGCGTCCAATGCTTACAGCTGGTTAACGAAGGCCAACGTCACAATGTCCTCACCGGCCTTGTAGATACCTATGTACACGACTTCCTCGTACACGTGGATGTGTAGGTCATCAAATTCTTGCAGGGCGAGGCGCCTTGCAGCGAGCGTGACCTCTAGGTGGACATTCTTCATTGCGTCAGCAGGCAGTCGCAGGGCCATCAGTGCTTGAAAGAGGTTCTTGCCATGGAGGCCGATTAGGTTCTAGGCAATGAGGATCCCGGGTGCACGGGCTGGAGGAGTACGGCGATGTCGTCCATGAGCTTCTTGACGACGGTGAACTTGTTGATGGTGGCAACGATCATCTGGTCCAACTGAGAGTCATAGCTGGCGTTGACGATGGCCATGAACCAGCCGGTCGCCAACATCGCCTGGAGATGATCCTCGATGCCATGCTGCAGACCGGCATCATGGACCATCCGGCACAGCCGCTGGCCGCTCGCAAGCATCACCGCCACGGGTCTGGAGTGAGCACTTTTGCGCTTAGTGTAGGTGCTTAGGTGCGTACGATGTGCTAGATGCATTGGACTGGAGGGACGCCTTGATATGAGTGCAAACTACGTTGCATTCACATTGTGCTGCCTCTTTTCCCCGTCCTCCTCCCATTACTTCCCTCATGCATTCTGGATGTTAATTGAAGGAGGATGCATAATTGGCCGTTCAACATTTAGGGAATCGCTACACTCTCCCTTGTCTGCATTAAAGCCGTATCGTGAATTGTCCGTGTTTTACTAGTAGCTGTCAAATCAAATACTAGTATTGTGCCGCCTGCTGCACGCCCGGCTGAACACGCCTCCTCGCCTCCATCAAATGCCTCCGTTAAACCCGCATGCAAACCGAGAAACCTACTTCGGCCACACGTTCGTTCATGAGCGGGCCGGAATTAAACGCAACGCCGGCCGAGCTCCCCCCGTCCACCCTCAGTTTAAACAAGGCCAGATGCCGGCCAAGCTCCTACCGTCCGCCCTCTATTTAAACAAGGACAGACAAGCAGGGGGCAGAATCGCACCCCTCTGCCGCTCCCCCATCTCCTCCTTCACCATTTTCTCCACTCTTCAATTGGCTTTTGAGGAGCCATTCTCTGGCATACTACCCGGCTGGCTGGCCCGCCGATCCCTTTGGATACGAGCAAGGCCGCTCGGTGCTTCACCAACGTCGCTTGGACCGATGGAGCCAGTTGCCACCCCAAGCCGGCGCGTGGTTCAACAACTCTCCACTCCAGTTCAGCTCAATGAGGAGTGGCGAGTTTCTCCATGCTGGCATGACGGCGAGCACGGTGACACGGGCGTTGTCGCTACCATGTCGTACCGCCCCACCAGTGTCTGTGGTGCCGCGCCTCTTGTGTTTGTGGGTGCACCTCCCGTGCCTGCGGTAGCGCCATGCAGGCAGAGACAATAGTCGGGTGCTTGGAGAGCGACGAGTCGGTGGCCAGCTTCTCCGTGTCCGCTGCCATCATCGAGGAGAAGTAGAACACAGGAGGCCGCCGCCACTTGGGCCCCATGAAGGCCACCGTCGAGGTGACGATTGCGTATACAAGTGGTTTCTTTGTTGCTTCGTCTCTTCCGAGGACCTTCGTCGACCCCGCAAGTGTCTGCCGGACATGAGGAAGAAAAAGGGATCCGCGGGTGGCCATTTAGATTAGGTATTAATTATACCACGAGAGCCAAATTAGCACCGCTTAGTTCATGTAGATGTAATGAAATCCATCATGTTTATATGAAGATCTGGATTTTTTATATGAAATCTTTCTTGCTTATATGAAATCAGTCCATGTTTGCACGAATTTCCTCTAGTTGGTTTGAGTTGTGAAAATGTATGCCGCTGGCGTTGGATGTCAACCGCGGAAGGAAGCGGGAGGGAATTTGCCGGCTGCCGTTGGAGATGCTCTTATGCTGGAAATAATAGAGTCACATCCAATCCATTTGAGTTAATTGCGTGTATGATTCTTCGTCTATAAAAAGTTAATCTCATGTACAGTGTACATGACTTGCAGGTTGGCTATAGCTTCGTGCAGAAAGTTAAAAAGAAACAAATCCATCCTTAATCTTGTATTCTAAGTACTATGTGGGTTCCACTATCAGTACAGTGGAGAAAGAAGTATATATTAAATTATATAATATAAAAATCTAAAGTTAAAGACGGAATTCGAATTCAGGTCATCGCGTTGCGAGCATCCGCCGCTAACCAGTCCAGCACATGTTTGTTGTGGACGATGCTGGAGATATGTCTCTATGTCTACTCTTATACTCCCTCCGTTCCTAAATATTTGTCTTTTTCATATTTCAAATGGACTACCACATACGGATGTGTATATAGACATATTTTAGAGTTAGATTCACTCATTTTGCTCCATATGTAGTCACTTGTTGAAATCTCTAAAAACAAATATTTAGGAATGGAGGGAGCAGAAAACAGAGTTGGTGATGATGGTGTGCATGCCATCCTGCAATATAGGCCGTCGGATTTAGATCTAATTGATAGGAAGGAAACTATGGCAATTTTGCAAAAAGATACCCACACCCTCTACACATTTGCAAATAAGGCCTTCTCTCGTTCATCCTTTTCTCTCACAAGATAAACTACTCATACAAATGCATCTTGATGTTTCATGCAATGCATGGGCATCTAGCTAGTTTCTTTTAAAATAGTTACTACGATAATTGGGTTGAAGTGATATATTTTATGTCTACCTCGAATGATCTCAGATTTACTAGTAGTAACAAAGAAAAGGTTGCCTTCTTAATTAACAGAAAACAGGATGAAAACTATCACATGAGGTCAGTAAAAACAAGGCACACTGGGTTCAGCGCCATCGTCACTGCAGCTGTGCGCGCGATAGAAGTCTACATATTGAGGGGGCTACGGAGAGAAAGACGTATCAAGTGTGTGTGAGCGAGGCACAGAGACACAACTAGTGTGTGTGTGTGTGTGTGTGTGTGTGTTTGAGAGAGAAACCAATTGATAGATTAAGATCAAGATCGAGTTGTCACCCTT
>NC_041387.1:178576639-178605695 GCF_002162155.2 Triticum dicoccoides | reverse complement strand
GAGAAACCAATTGATAGATTAAGATCAAGACGTGTCGAGAGTGTGCGCGAGGTAGGCACAGAGGCACAACTAGCGAGTGTGTGTGTGTGTGTGTATGTGTGTGTGTGTGTTTGAGAGAGAAGCTAGTAGATAGATTACTATCAAGATCAAGGTGCCACCCTACTCTTTCGGTGTCGGGTAGCTAGTGTGTGTGTGTTTGAGAGAGAAGCCAGTAGATAGATTAGTATAAATATCGAGGTGTCACCCTACTCTTTCGGTGCCCGGAAGTGTGTGGGTGTGGGTGTGGGGGGGGGTAATGACACTTAGATATAGGGAGAAGGAGTTTGTGTGACACATACCTATATTAAGTGATAGGTAGATAGCATGTGTGCGAGTCATACTTAAAGCATCACAGAGATAAACAAGCGGTGTGCATGCAAGTGCTGGAAAAAATGAAGAGAGAAACAATGTCTACGCGCGCGTGTGTTTGCGTGCGTGTGTGTGTATGTGTGTGTGTGTGAGAGAGAGAGAGAGA
This sequence comes from Triticum dicoccoides, assembly GCF_002162155.2. Lineage (NCBI taxonomy): Eukaryota > Viridiplantae > Streptophyta > Magnoliopsida > Poales > Poaceae > Triticum > Triticum dicoccoides. The sequence goes on along the minus strand of NC_041387.1, from coordinate 178,605,181 downwards.
GAAATCTCAAAACAATGCTATGCTGGAATCCCATTATATGTATTCATATGGTTCCGGGACTCGAGTTAACCTTAGGCATATGTGTGCAAAACATAATTATACTTTCAAACAATAGTGTCGGTGGGTGGGCAGAATTAAAGGGGTAGCATGTTCGACAGAGAGAGCGTGTGTGTTTCTATGTTAGGGACTTGTAGGAGGGGGTAGAAAGACGAATTCTAACCTTGACGGAGGGAGAGAAATACACGAAGTGCACATGTGTAATTCCGATGCCCACAGAGAAATGAGATATGTATGTGTGTGAGAGAGATTGCACAATTCATTCACATATCACTATCTAGCGGTCGTGGACGTGCATCGCTTGAATAAATCAATATCTACTTCGTATCATGGCCAAAGATACAATATCAATTCAATGCTATAAAGATTGGACACTCACATATCACATTTCTTTTCTAAATAATCCTTTTCAATTGTGCATGTGCTAAAGTTACAGTGATGTTTCTTCAATTAACCAATGTAGCTATCATGTACATGCACCATTGTTAGTCTTGCATTCAAATTCATTAGTCTTGGATGATTTAAGGTTCTATGATGAAGTAATATATGTAATATTCATATATGAATTCAACGGGTACGCAATTTATGAAATGGAGGGTATGTAATGATATGAAGTAACACTTTCAAGTAGCGGACTGCAATATCCATTTCTTTTTGTGTGCCTCTACAATAACACATCAATGCATTATGTTTTGTAAATAACCAATGGCACTAAATTATATATTTACATGAGAAATACATAGGTTGAGCGTTTGATTCCTATTTTGTGAATGCGCCTCTACACCCATACGATTGGTCGCGCCCGTGTGAACGTCCAAGTTATCGGTGCATCATCCCAAGTTATTGTCTTTTTTCTGGGGGTGGACTTCACACCAGTTATTAACTGCTAACGTGTGCCCCATGTACATAGTCTCGCATGACCTTCCCGCTAGCATTGTCCAAAATTAGTTGAAACTGGATACGAACGACCCCGCGGGCGGTGAAATGTCCCGCCTCCTTCTAAAATTTCTGCCACCTAGTCTTTAGCATGTGAAATTCCCCTTTTGTCCTTGATGCACGGAGAACAACAGTTACAATACAGCCATCATTTACATAATAGGATGGGGCTGCTTTGGTAACTTCCAGTCCCCCCCACCACACGGCACCCCCATTTCCTCTGCCCCTCCTGCAAAAGCGACTAACTCCACAACACCAGAGCATCTTACATCATGTCGTCCGTACTTCATCAACCTTTCTACCCCTCCCCTCTCGAAACCCTAGACTGCTCATCCACCGGCGTACCATAGCCCATTCGCTGCCAGCGGTGTCCACCTCGTCGGATCTGCTTCTGCAGCCGCAACTACCCCTCCCACCTCTCCTAAAAACAAGTAGACTGCTCATCCACCATTGTATCATAGCCCATTCGGTGTCGTCTGTAACACCCTGGATGTAACTTTCCATCTTTGTAACTCCAACTCTTGCCATTTTCGGCTATGTGATATGTTATTCCCTCCGTGGTTGGGTTTTGTCTTTTGTTTTGCTTTTTATTCATGTCATGCATCTTATATCATGTCATCATGTGCATCTCATTTGCATACGTGTTCGTCTCATGCACCCAAGCATTTTCCCCGTTGTCCGTTTCGCAATCCGACACTCCCACATGCACCGGCGCACCCCTCTTGTCTCTTTTCGTGTGCGGGTGTTAAACATTCTCAGAATGGACCGAGCCTTGCCAAGTGGCCCTGGTATAGCACCGGTAGACCACCTGTCAAGTTTCATGTCATTTGGAGGTCGTTTGATACTCCAACGGTTAACCGCATAACCGCAAAGGCCTCTTTTGAGTTGCAGCCCAACACCCCTCCAAAACAGCCCAATAACCCATCTAAGTCACTCCCATGCTCTCCGTCGTCGGATCACGATCGTGTGGGCGAAAACTACACCTCATTTGGACACTCCTAGCTCCTTCTACCTATAAAAACACCTCTCCCTCTGAATTCCGGATCAAACCCTAGCCCCGCTCCTCTCCCCGCCGCCGGACACGTCCGGATGAAGCCGGACGCGTCCGCCCGCCGACGCCGACGAACCGAGATCCGCCACGTCAGTGCCGCGCCGTCCCCGCTGCCGCCGGCCCGCCTGGCCCATCCGCGGCCCGCCCGACGCGGATCTAGGACCGCGCCTCGCCCCGCGCCTCGCCCTGCGCCCGCAGGCCGCCGCCCGCGCGCCGCCGCGACTCGGCCGCCCGCCGCCGGCGCCGTCCTCTGCGCCGCCGCCGTCCTCCGCGCCTCCGCCGAACGCCGCGCGCCGCCTCCTGTCGGCGCCGTCGTCCGCCTCCGCCGCCCTCCGCCGCCCCGGCGCACCGGCGCCGCCGCCCGCCGTTTCGGCCGCCCCGGCCTCGTCTCCGTCCTCCCTCGTCCTCCGGCAGCCGCGCCACCCCGTCTCCAGCGACGCCTCGAGCCTCGGCGTTCGTGCGATCCAGATTTGGACCTCGGTTGACTTTCTTCCTCCCCCGAATTCCACTAAGTCTTTTCCGTCAGTAAATTTTGTTGCATGTTCATCACACCACAACATTGCACTCGTGGCTCTGTTTTGGGCGTGTAGCACACCGAATTGTTCGCCTCGACGAGTACATCATTTCATCTCATTGCATCATATTCATTTGAGCTCATATTGATGCCCTAAATGCTGTTGGAAGAGTGCTTCATAATGTTAGTTTCAGATTCTTATCAGAACAGGCACTTTTGTCATTTTTGCCATGATTGATGTGTGCATCCTATGTACTTGATCCCTACATGTGTTTTGAAATATGCCATGCCATCTTTACATAGGTGCTTACCATGTATTTTGGTGATCAATGTGGTGACTAGCACAAGCATGAAAACTAGGCTTCGTGATATTGCTGATGCTAGGTGCTTACCATGTATTTTAGTCCTTGTTCTGCTGTTATTTTCATGCCATATAAACTTGATGCTACAGAGAGATCCATGCATATTTTTAGATACTTCAGTAAGGGTGTTTTGAACATATGGTTATGCACTATCCATACATGCCCCTGGTTGCAATTATGGAGTAGTCTAGCATGTCATTTTCGTGCTCTACTTTTGCTTCGAAATGTTTCCTGGAAGATTGTTTACATGTTATTCAATTTTGCCAAGGTTGTTGTAGTTGATCCGTGTATGCTATGATGTTGTTCTTTCCATGTATAGCTTCTATGCCATGTCTTCTTGATGGATGTATGCTTAGTTTATCATGAAATGCTCTGTAGTGAGTGCATCGAGCTCGCGAAAGTGCCTTCGTAATTCTGTCAATGCCATGCTCTGTTTGCTGAATCTATTAACAAAACTTGCTATGTTTACATGGGTGCCATCAAATTTTCTGATCCTTTTTGGCTTATGGTCAGTAAGGGACTTTTGATCTATGCTTTGAGTAGATTCATTCCATGTCTTGTTTTGCTATTATAAGTTCCTGTAGCTTGTTGATAACTTGCTCTGAACATTGCTTCGTGATGCTGTTTATGCCATGTCCAACCTGATATTTTTTGCACTTTCACCATGCTTGTTTGAACCTGTTATGATGTGATTTAGCCATAGCTCAGTGTTCCTCTTTTGTTAAGCATCTCCTGTAGATCACTGCCATATGTTCTTTTTCATGTTGGGGTGCTGTAGCATAGTTTCTTGTTGCATGCTAAGTAGCATCATGCTGTTAATCGCAGCTTTGTGCCATTCTTGTTTTGCTTGCCATTTGCAAACCGTGCATCCGTTTCCGGTGATCCTTATATCGATTTCAACCGAAATCATCTCATCTTTCCAGCGGCATACTTGGTTTGCCAAGTTGATGCCTTGTTCATCCTTTTTCCTCCCGGAGCACGCATACGCATTGCATATCACATCTCGCATATCATGACATGTATGGCATCACGTTGCTTGTGCATTGCACCGTGATTTATTGTGGTTCCTTTGCTTGTGTTCTTGCTTTGGGTAGAGCCGGGAGACGAGTACGTGCACGAGGAACCTGTTGAGTACGCTAATGAGGATCAAGCCTTCGACAACTCTGAGAACCTTGCAGGAAAGATGACCATTGCCCTCGATATCAGTTCTATCTTTGCTTGCTAGTTGCTTCGTTCTATCGCTATGCTGCGCTACCTATCACTTGTTTACCAAGCCTCCCATATTGCCACGTCAGCCCCTAACCTTTTCACCCTTCCTAGCAAACCATTGCTTGGCTATGTTACCACTTTGCTCAGCCCCTCTTATAGCATTGTTAGTTGCAGGTGAAGTTGAAGATGCTCCATGGTGGACAGGATTGTTGGGATATCACAATATCTCTTATTTAATTAATGCATCTATATACTTGGTAAATGGTGGAAGACTCGGCCTTATGCCTGGTGTTTTGTTCCACTCTTGCCGCCCTAGTTTCCGTCATACCGGTGTTATGTTCCCGGATTTTGCGTTCCTTACGCGGTTGGGTGATTTATGGGACCCCCTTGACAGTTCGCTTTGAATAAAACTTCTCCAGCAAGGCCCAACATTGGTTTTAACATTTGCCACCAAAGCCTTTTTCCCTTGGGTTCTGCAGACTCAAGGGTCATCTTTATTTTACCCCCCGGGCCAGTGCTCCTCCGAGTGTTGGTCCAAACTAAAGCACCGTGCGGGACCATTCCTTGGCAACTTGGATTACGTCGGTACCTGTACGCTTAGCTTATCCGGTCTGCCCTGAGAACGAGATATGTGCAGCTCCTATCGGGATTTGTCGGCACAGCGGGTGGTCTTGCTGGTCTTGTTTTACCATTGTCTAAATGTCTTCTAAACCGGGATTCCGAGTCTGATCAGGTCTTCCTGGGAGAAGGAATATCCTTTGTTGACCGTGAGAGCTTGTGAGGGCTAAGTTGGGACACCCTGCAGGGTATATTATCTTTCGAAAGCCGTGCCCGCGGTTATGAGGCAGATGGGAATTTGTTAATGTCCGGTTGTAGATAACTTGACACTTGACTTCATTAAAATACATCAACCGTGTGTGTAGCTGTGATGGTCTCTTCTCGGCGGAGTCCGGGAAGTGAACACGGTTTGAGTTATGTTTGACGTAAGTAGTTTCAGGATCACTTCTTGATTGCTTCTAGCTTCTCGACCGATGTGTTGCTTCTCTTCTCGCTCTCCCTTGCGTATGTTAGCCACCATATTTGCTTAGTGCTTGCTGCAGCTCCACCATATTACCCCGTTTCCTACCTATGAGCTTAAATAGTCTTGATCTCGCGGGTGTGAGATTGTTGAGTCCTCGTGACTCACAGATTCTACCAAAACAGATGCAGGTGACGAGGATACCGGCGCAGATGGTGCAACCGAGCTCAAGTGGGAGTTTGATGAGGACCTTGGTCGTTACTATGTTTCGTTTCCAGATGATCAGTAGAGGAGCCGAGTCAGGACGATCGGGGATCTAGCATTTGGGGTTGTCTTCTTTTCATTTGAATTTGACCGTAGCCGGTCTATGAGTGTATTTTGAATGATGTATGATCTTAATTATGTATTGTGTGAAGTGGCGATTGTAAGCCAACTCTCTTTATCCCATTCTTGTTCATTACATGGGATTGTGTGAAGATGACCCTTCTTGCGACAAAACCACCATGCGGTTATGCCTCTAAGTCGTGCTTCGACACGTGGGAGATATAGCCGCGTCATGGGTGTTACAAGTTGGTAATCAGAGCCATCCCCGACTTAGGAGCCCCCTGCTTGATTGTTTGCTGGCGTTGTTGAGTCTAGAACAAAAATGTTTTGAGTCTTAGGATTATATATATCAGAGAGTAGGATTCTTTTTACTCCTCAGTCCCTTCGTCGCTCTGGTGAGGTCTCCTGACGTAGATGTTTTGACTTTCCTCTCCTCAAATTTCACTAAAAAAATTTAGGATCACACGGGTATCTTGGAATCGTTCCGATGGTTTTGTGACGAGAACATTGTTCTTGGTGCCTCCTGTCTATTATGTGGCTTTGACCGGGGAGTTGAGCTCCGAGGTGTTGTCGTCACAATTTTATCGTTGCAGTTCTGGAATATGTGAGTTTTGCCGACATCGAAAATCTCTTTTATGCAGTTGTTGGTGAGATAACCTCGACGCCACCTAGTACTGGGGCGGGAGTTCGGGAGTATTGCCATAACTCGTACAACGGATGCTTTTCGAAGGTTGAGGTACACGATTTCCGAAGGTTTCTTGGTTATGTGTTGACGGATGGATACAGCTGGATGTAGGGATTGTTAGTTTGGGTGAGATATATTGCTTCCCCTGTATCCCCAACACCTGATTGCATAACCAGAAAGTTTCGGGAGTTTATAGGTGGGATTCAAGTAGCTCTAGCATTTCTTCCCACAGATATTTGGTTTGTGATTGGGTAATCTTTACCACTTATTTGTTCCAGTTGTACCTTGTTTATTTCATTCATCAATCTATATTCAAGTGGCTTCTCACCTTAATGGATGTGTGATGTTTGCTTTGGAATTCATTCGTTCATCCTTGTTCGAATGTTTATTGTGAAGACTATATGTTGCAATTTCTATCCGTTGATTCAACTTGTCTATCTGTCTATCAAGATGCTAACGGATGTCACCCTCTTCAGGATGGCTCCGCCAACGCGTCAGAATCCGGATCACAATGATGGGAGTCAGGCTAACCCTCCACCTCCACCTCCGCCTCCGGAGGCATGGCAAGCTTTGATGGCAGCCACAAACGCCAATGCCCAGATGATGATTCAGCTCATGCAAGAGCGCAACCAAGGCCAAGGCAACCAAGGAAATCAAGGTCAAGGGCAGTTCAATCATCAGCCTCTATTTCCTACCCTCAACCAATTCCTTGCAAATCAGCCGAAGTCTTTCAGCTACTGTGTCGAGGCCACAAACACCGATGATTGGCTCATGGATATCAACAAGCATTTTGAATGCAGCAATGTCAAGCCTAAGGACTATGTCAAGTTCGCTTCTTTTCAGCTCAAGGATCAGGCAGCTGATTGGTTCCAGCAATACAAGGATTCCAGAGGAGGTCGAGTGATTACTTCGACTGATTTCTGTCGGGACTTTAAAGCTCACCATATTCCTACCAGTGTTGTTGAGAGCAAGCGTGAGGAGTTCCGCAATCTCAAGCAAGGCAACATGTCAGTGTACGAATACAACAAGCAGTTTCAGAAACTTGCTCGCTTCACTAAGCAAGATGTTCCTGATGAGAAGAGTATGATCTATCAATTCAGAGGTGGCCTTAGAGAGGATCTGCAGTTAGCTCTCGTTCTTGTTGAGCCTACTCAGTTTGATCAATTCTACAATATGGCACTCAAGCAAGAAGGTGCTCAGCTCAAGTGTGAGGCTTCTAAGAAGAGAATTAGGGATGCAGTGCAGTCTTCTTCTTCCTCACAAGTGGCAGCTAAGCAGCAGAAGTTCTACCTTCCTCCTCCTCCGTTTCGTCAGCCTTACCAATAGAAGAACTCAGGTGGTCGTGGATCTTCCCACCCACCAAACCCAGGCTATCAAAACAAGTCTCAGCCTCAAGCTCCAAGGTCAAATGCTCCTTATCATCGTCCGCTCTCAGAAGTGACTTGCAACAAGTGCCAGCAGAAAGGTCACTATGCGAACAAATGCTTCAATCAAAGGCGCCTTCCTCCTCCTCCTCCTGTGAGATCTTCAAGCAATGATGTGGTCAAGCATAATCCAAAGTCTGCAAAGGTGAACATGATGAATGCAGCTCAGGCAGAGGATTCTTCAGATGTGATCATGGGTAATCTCTCAGTTAATGATATTCCTGCAAAAGTTTTATTTGATACTGGTGCATCGCATAGTTTCATCTCAAGACCTTTTTCATCTAAGCATGAGATGGTTTTTCAAGATTTGCCTAGACCGTTATCAGTTGTCTCTCCGGGTAAATTCATGAACGCAAGCTCCATGGTTTGGGATGTCTCTATCAAGATGGGCGACTATAAATTTCTGTCTTCTCCAATTGTTCTTGGCGACTCTGATATTGATCTAATTCTCGGGATGGACTGGCTTTCTAAGCACAAGGCTCAGCTTGATTGTGCTGCCAGGCAAATTCAATTGACACACCCTTCTGAGGAGGTTATCATCTATGCCGCTCGTGATGACACCATTCGGTTGTTTTCTCTCAATGAGAAGGGAGAGTTGGATGCTATTTCTCAAATTCCAGTCGTTTGTGAGTACCAAGATGTCTTTCCAGAAGAGCTTCCGGGTATGCCTCCTCATCGGCCAGTCGAGTTCGTTATTGATCTTGAGCCTGGAACTGAACCCGTTTGCAAGCGTCCATACAAGCTTGGACCCAATGAGCTGAAGGAATTGAAGAAACAGCTCGATGAACAAGAGCGTCTGGGTTTGATCAGACCGAGTTCATCTCCATGGGGTTGTGGAGTTCTTTTTGTCCAGAAGAAGGATGGCACGGACCGACTCTGCGTCGATTACCGTCCATTGAACAAGAAGACAATCAAGAACAAGTATCCACTTCCCAACATCAATGAGCTTTTCGAGCAACTCAAAGGCGCTACAGTATTCTCCAAGCTTGACCTTCGTATGGGTTATCATCAGATTCGCATTCGTGAACAAGATATTCCCAAGACAGCATTCAGAACAAGCTATGGTTCTTATGAATATACTGTCATGTCTTTCGGCCTTGTCAATGCTCCTCCAACGTTCTCTCGCATGATGAACTTTATCTTCAACCCCTACACCAACGAATTCGTTCTAGTGTATCTCGATGATATCTTGGTCTTCTCCAAGAATAAGCAGGATCATGCCAAACATTTGCGATTGGTGCTCGACAAGCTCAGAGAGCATCAATTCTATGCGAAGTTTTCCAAATGTGAGTTCTGGCTTGATGAAGTTCTTTATCTTGGTCACATCATCTCCTCCAAGGGCATTGTTGTTAATCCTGCGAAGGTGTCTGCAGTTGTGAATTGGGAACCTCCTCAGAATGTCAAGCAGCTCCGCAGTTTTCTTGGTCTTGCAAGCTATTGCCGAAGATTCGTTGAGAACTTCTCTAAGATTCCAAAGCCTCTTTCCAACCTCCTCTAGAAGCATGTCAAGTATGTTTGGACGCCTGAGTGTGACGTCGCTTTCAACACCCTCAAAGAGAAGCTAGTCACAGCTCCTGTCTTGACTCCTCCTGATGAATCCAAGCCATTCAAAGTTTTCTGTGATGCTTCCCTTCAAGGTCTCGGTGCTGTGTTAATGCAAGAGAAAAAAATTGTGGCCTATACCTCTCGTCAGTTGAAGCCCAACGAAAAGAACTACCCCACTCATGATCTTGAGTTGGCGGCAGTTGTCCATGCATTGATAACATGGAGACATCTCTTATTGGGAAGGCAAGTGGACATTTTCACCGATCACAAGAGTCTCAAGTATATCTTCACTCAACCCAACCTTAACCTCAGGCAAACTCGATAGGTCGAAATGATTCAAGAGTACAATCCGAGTATTGAATATACTCCTGGCAAGGCGAATGTGATTGCAGATGCTCTGAGCAGAAAGGCTTATTGCAACAGTCTAATTCTCAAGCCGTTTCAACCGGATCTTTGTGAAGCCTTCCGCAAGCTGAATCTTCAAGTTGTTCCTCAAGGCTTTCTTGCCAACCTCATAGTCTCTCCTACTTTGGAAGATCAAATTCGTGAGGCACAACTCCTGGATACCATGGTGAAGAAGGTGAAACGTGGTATTGACAAGGGCATTCCCAAATACAAGTGCTATCGCTTGGATGACAAAGATACTCTTTTCTTCGAGGATCGAATTGTGGTTCCTAAAGGTGATTTGAGGAAAGTCATCATGAACGAGGCACACAATTCCCTCCTATCCATTCATCCTGGAAGTACAAAGATGTACCATGACCTCAAGCAGTCGTATTGGTGGACTCGAATGAAGTGAGAGATTGCTCAATTCGTGAATGAATGTGATGTCTGTAGAAGGGTGAAAGCAGAACACCAACGACCAGCTGGTCTCCTCTAACCTCTTGCTATTCCAGAATGGAAGTTTGACCATATCGAGATGGACTTCGTGACTGGTTTTCCTAAGTCCAAGCGTGGAAATGATGCTATCTTCGTTGTCATTGACAAGCTTACTAAAGTGGCTCATTTCCTTCCTATCAAAGAATCTATCACAGCAGCTTAGCTGGCAGAGCTATACTCCTCCAGAATTGTCTCTTTTCACGGCATTCCACAATTGTTATCTTCAGATCGTGGAAGCATCTTCACTTCTAAGTTCTGGGACTCCTTTCAGAAGGCCATGGGCACCAACATTCGTTTCAGCACAGCTTTCCATCCTCAAACAAGTGGCCAAGTCGAGCGAGTCAATCAAATCCTTGAAGATATGCTCAGGGCTTATGTCATCTCTTTCGGTATGAAGTGGGAAGATTGTCTTCCATATGCCGAGTTTTCCTACAACAACAGCTTCCAAGCGAGTTCGGGCAAGGCCCCATTCGAAATTCTCTATGGCAGAAAGTGACGTACTCCTCTCAATTGGTCCGAGACAGGTGAACGCCAACTTCTTGGCAACGACTTGATCACAGAAGCCGAAGAAATGTGCAAAGTCATTCGTGAGAATCTCAAAGCCGCGCAATCGCGCCAAAAGAGTTACTACGATAGCAAGCACCGTGACTTGGCTTTTGAAATTGGAGACCATGTCTACCTCCGCATCTCTCCAATGAAAGGCACTCGTCTCTTCGGTATCAAAGGGAAGCTTGCCCCTAGATACGTGGGTCCTTTCAAGATCATTGGCAAAAGAGGCGACCTCGCCTATCAACTTGAGCTTCCATCCAACTTCGCGAACGTGCACGATGTGTTTCACGTGTCACAGCTTCGCAAGTGCTTCAAGACTCCCGAGCGCACTATCAACTTCGAAGAAATCGACCTCCAAGAAGATCTCTCTTATCATGAGCACCCCGTTGCTATTCTTGAAGAAACCGAGCGCAAGACTCGCAACAAGTCAATCAAATTCCTGAAAGTAAAGTGGTCACACCATTCCGATCGTGAAGCCACCTGGGAGCACGAGGATCACCTCCGTTCCGAATATCCGGAGTTCTTTCAGTCCTAGATCTCGGGACGAGATCCTCTTGTAGTGGTGGAGTGTTGTAACACCCCGGATGTAACTTTCCATCTTTGTAACTCCAACTCTTGCCATTTTCGGCTATGTGATATGTTATTCCCTCCGTGGTTGGGTTTTGTCTTTTGTTTTGCTTTTTATTCATGTCATGCATCTTAGATCATGTCATCATGTGCATCTCATATGCATACGTGTTCGTCTCATGCACCCGAGCATTTTCCCCGTTGTCCGTTTCGCAATCCGACACTCCCGCATGCACCGGCGCACCCCTCTTGTCTCTTTTCGTGTGCGGGTGTTAAACGTTCTCGGAATGGACCGAGCCTTGCCAAGTGGCCCTGGTATAGCACCGGTAGACCACCTGTCAAGTTTCGTGTCATTTGGAGGTCGTTTGATACTCCAACGGTTAACCGCATAACCGCAAAGGCCTCTTTTGAGTTGCAGCCCAACACCCCTCCAAAACATCCCAATAACCCATCTAAGTCACTTCCATGCTCTCCGTCGTCGGATCACGATCGTGTGGGCGAAAACTACACCTCATTTGGACACTCCTAGCTCCTTCTACCTATAAAAACAACTCCCCTTTCGAATTCCGGATCAAACCCTAGCCCCGCTCCTCTCCCCGCTGCCGGACACGTCCGGACGAAGCCGGACGCGTCCGCCCACCGCCGCCGACGAACCGGGATCTGCCACATTAGCGCCGCGCCGTCCCCGCTGCCGCCGGCCCGCCTGGCCCATCCGCGGCCCGCCCGGCGCGAATCTGGGCCCGTGCCTCGCCCCGCGCCCGCAGGGCGCTGCCCGTGCGCCGCCGTGGCTCGGCCGCCCGCAGCCGGCGCCGTCCTCCGCGCCGCCGCCGTCCTCCGCGCTTCCGCCGGACGCCGCGCGCCGCCTCCGGTCGGCGCCGCCGTCTGCCTCCGCCGCCCTCCGCCGCCCCGGCGCACCGGCGCCACCGCCCGCCGTTTCGGCCGCCCCGGCCTCGTCTCCGTCCTCCCCCGTCCTCCGGAAGCCACGCCGCCCCGTCTCCGGCGACGCCTCGAGCCTCGACGTCCGTGCGATCCAGATCTGGACCTCGGTTGACTTTCTTCCTCCCCCGAATTCCACCAAGTCTTTTCCGTCAATAAATTTTGTTGCATGTTCATCGCACCACAACATTGCACTCGTGGCTCCGTTTTGGGCGTGTAGCATACCAAATTGTTCGCCTCGACGAGTGCATCATTTCATCTCATTGCATCATATTCATTTGAGCTCATATTGACGCCCGAAATGCTGTTGGAAGAGTGCTTCATAATGTTAGTTTCAGATTCTTATCAGAACATGTACTTTTGTCATATTTGCCATGATTGATGTGTGCATCCTATGTACTTGATCCCTACATGTGTTTTGAACTATGCCATGCCATCTTTATAGAGGTGCTTACCATGTATTTTTGTGATCAATGTGGTGACTAGCACAAGCATGCAAACTAGGCTTCGTGATATTGTTGATTTTAGTCCCTGTTCTGCTGTTATTTTCATGCCATGTAACTTGATGCTACAGAGAGATCCATGCATATTTTGAGATACTTCAGTAAGGGTGTTTTGAACATATGGTTATGCTCTATCCATCCATGCCCCTGGTTACAATTATGGAGTAGTCTAGCATGTCATTTTCGTGCTCTACTTTTGCTTCAAAATGTTTCCTGGCAGATTGTTTACATGTTATTCAATTTTACCAAGGTTGTTGTAGTTGATCCGTGTATGCTATGATGTTGTTCTTGCCATGTATAGCTTCTATGCCATGTCTTCTTGATGGATGTATGCTTAGTTTATCATGAAATGCTCTGTAGTGAGTGGATCGAGCTCGCGAAGGTGCCCTCGTAATTCTGTCAATGCCATGCTCTGTTTGCTGAATCTGTTAACAAAACTTGCTATGTTTACATGGGTGCCATCATATTTTCTGATCCTTTTTGGCTTATGGTCAGTAAGGGACTTTTGATCTATGCTTTGAGTAGATTCATGCCATGTCTTGTTTTGCTATTATAAGTTCATGTAGCTTGTCGATAACTTGCTCTGAACATTGCTTCGTGGTGCTGTTTATGCCATGTCCAACCTGATATTTTTTGCACTTTCACCATGCTTGTTTGAACCTGTTATGATGTGATTTAGCCATAGCTCAGTGTTCCTATTTTGTTAAGCATCTCCTGTAGATCACTGCCGTATGTTTTGTTTTCCTGTTGGGGTGCTTTAGTATAGTTTCTTGTTGCATGCTAAGTAGCATCATGCTGTTAATCGCAGCTTTGTGCCATTTTTTTTTGCTTGCCATTTGCAAACCGTGCATCCGTTTCCGGTGATCCTTATATCGATTTCAACCGAAATCATCTCATCTTTCCAGCGGCATACTTGGTTTGCCAAGTTGATGCCTTGTTCATCCTTTTTCCTCTCGGAGCACGCATACGCATTGCATATCACATCTCGCATATCATGACATGTATGGCATCATGTTGCTTGTGCATTGCACCGTGATTTATTGTGGTTCCTTTGCTTGTGTTCTTGCTTTGGGTAGAGCCGGGAGACGAGTACATGCACGAGAAACCTGTTGAGTACGCTAAAAAGGATCAAGCCTTCGACAACTCTGAGAACCTTGCAGGCAAGATGACCATTACCCTCGATATCACTTCTATCTTTGCTTGCTAGTTGCTTTGTTCTATCGCTATGCTGCGCTACCTATCACTTGTTTACCAAGCCTCCCATATTGCCATGTCAGCCCCCAACCTTTTCATCCTTCCTAGCAAACCATTGTTTGGCTATGTTACCGCTTTGCTCAGCCCCTCTTATAGCATTGTTAGTTGCAGGTGAAGTTGAAGATGCTCCATGGTGGACAGGATTGTTGGGATATCACAATATCACTTATTTAATTAATGCATCTATATACTTGGTAAAGGGTGGAAGACTCGGCCTTATGCCTGGTGTTCTGTTCCACTCTTGCCGCCCTAGTTTCCGTCATACCGGTGTTATGTTCCCGGATTTTGCGTTCCTTACGCGGTTGGGTGATTTATGGGACCCCCTTGACAGTTTGCTTTGAGTAAAACTTCTCCATCAAGGCCCAACATTGGTTTTAACATTTGCCACCTAAGCCTTTTTCCCTTGGGTTCTGCAGACTCAATAGTCATCTTTATTTTACCCCCCGGGCCAGTGCTCCTCCGAGTGTTGGTCGAAACTAGAGCACCGTGCAGGACCATTCCTTCGCAACTTGGATTACGTCGGTACCTGTACGCTTAGCTTATCCGGTGTGCCCTGAGAACGAGATATGTGCAGCTCCTATCGGGATTTGTCGGCACAGCGGGTGGTCTTGCTGGTCTTGTTTTACCATTGTCGAAATATCTTGTAAATCGGGATTCCGAGTCTGATTGGGTCTTCCTAGGACAAGGAATATCCTTCGTTGACCGTGAGAGCTTGTGATGGGCTAAGTTGGGACACCCCTGCAGGGTATATTATCTTTCGAAAGCCGTGCCCGCGGTTATGAGGCAGATGGGAATTTGTTAATGTCCGATTGTAGATAACTTGACACTTGACTTCATTAAAATACATCAACCGTGTGTGTAGCCGTGATGGTCTCTTCTCGGCGGAGTCCGGGAAGTGAACACGGTTTGAGTTATGTTTGACGTAAGTAGTTTCAGGATCACTTCTTGATCGCTTCTAGCTTCTTGACCGATGCGTTGCTTCTCTTCTCGCTCTCACTTGCGTATGTTAGCCACCATATTTGCTTAGTGCTACTGCAGCTCCACCATATTACCCCTTTTCCTACCTATGAGCTTAAATAGTCTTGATCTCGCGGGTGTGAGATTGCTGAGTCCTCGTGACTCACAGATTCTACCAAAACAGATGCAGGTGCCGAGGATACCGGCGCAGATGGCGCAACCGAGCTCAAGTGGGAGTTTGATGAGGACCTTGGTCGTTACTATGTTTCATTTCCAGATGATCAGTAGAGGAGCCCAGTCGGGACGATCGGGGATCTAGCATTTGGGGTTGTCTTCTTTTCATTTGAATTTGACCTTAGCCGGTCTATGAGTGTATTTTGAATGATGTATGATCTTAATTATGTATTGTGTGAAGTGGTGATTGTAAGCCAACTCTCTTTATCCCATTCTTGTTCATTACATGGGATTGTGTGAAGATGACCATTCTTGCGACAAAACCACCATGCGGTTATGCCTCTAAGTCGTGCTTCGACACGTGGGAGATATAGCCGCATCGTGGGTGTTACATCGTCCTTGTCCACGGCGCCGGATCTGCTTCGTCGGTACTCTCGTCAACCGCAGCGCATCTACAGCGACTCCTTCGTACTCCCCACCGGAGACGCTTCATCCACACCCCCCGGAGCCGCCCCACCGACGCCCCCTTCGACGGCCTCTGATCCTCTTCGCCGACACCATCCTCAACCCTATCGGAGCCGCTTCGCCGACACCATCATCAACCCTACCGGAGTAGCTTCGCGTATACCATTCCCAACCCTACCAGGTCCGCTTTGCCAATGCACAAGTACACGGCCTCAGATCCGCTTCATCCCACCCTCATCCAACCTACCGGAGCAGCTTCTGACGCCTCGTCCACGGTCGCAGATATTTATCATTGACACTGATAACCCGCAAGTATACAGGATAGTTGTAGCCTCTTTCGATAAGTAAGAGTGTCGAACCCAACGAGGAGCTAAAGGTAGAACAAATACTCTCTCAAGTCCTATCGGCCACTGATACGACTCTACGCACGCTTGACGTTCACTTTACCTAGAACAAGTATGAAACTAGAAATACTTTGTAGGTGTGATAAGATAGGTTTGCAAGATAATAAAGAACACGTAAATAAAGGCTAGGGGTTGTTTAGGTAAATATGCAATAAAGTAAATATAGCGAGTGTGGAAAAGTGGTGGTAGGAGTTGTGAAATTGTCCCTAAGCAATTGACTATGTTACTAGATCGGTAATCACTATTGCAATTCTATTTGAGGGAGAGGCATAAGCTAACATACTTTCTCTACTTGGATCATATGCACCTATGATTGGAACTCTAGCAAGCATCCGCAAATACTAAAGATTCATTAAGGTAAAACCCAACCATAGCATTAAAGTATCAAGTCCCCTTTATCCCATACGCAACAATCCCCTTACTCGGGTTTGTGTTTCAGTCACTCACGCAACCCACTATAAGCGAATCATGAACGCATTGCAACACCCTACAGCGGGAATCCCTCACGCTTGCGCGACATGGAGGGCACCATAGGACAGCACCAATAATAAAACATGCAACTCAAACCAATCATAGCAATTCATCAATCACCGATAGGACAACGAAAATCTACTTAGACATCATAGGATGGCAACACATCATTGGAAAATAATATGAAGCATAAAGCACCATGTTCAAGTAGAGGGTACAGCGGGATGCGGGAGAGCGGACCGCTGAATATAGATGGGGGAAGGTGATGGAGATGTTGGTGAAGATGGCGGAGGTGTTGGTGTAGATTGCGGTGATGATGATGGCCCCCGGCGGCGTTCCGGCGCCACCGGAAGCAAGGGGGAGAGGGGCCCCCTTCTTCTTCTTCTTCCTTGACCTCCTCCCTAGTTGGGAGAAGGGTTTCCCCTCTGGTCCTTGGCTCCCATGGCGTGGGAGGGGCGAGAGGCCCTCCGAGATTGGATCTATCTCTCTGTTTCTGCGTTCTCAGATTCTACCCCTTCATCGTTTCTTAAATATCCGGAGATCCGTAACTCCGATTGGGGAGAATCTTTCGCCCAGATCTCTCTCATAAAATTAGCTTTCTTGCGGCAAAAGAAGAGCATCAACAGCCTTACAGGGGGCCCAGAGGGTCTAGGGCACGCCTACCTCCCTGGGGCGCGCCCCCTATCTCCTGGCCCCCTCGGGCACCGTCTCGCGTTGATTTTACTTCCCAAAAATCATAAATATTCCAAAAAAATCTCCATCCGTTTTTATCCCATTTGGACTCCGTTTGATATTGGGTTTCTGCGAAACAAAAAACATGCAACAGACAAGAACTGGCACTGGGCACTGGATCAATATGTTAGTCCCAAAAAATAGTATAAAAAGTTGCAAAAAGTATATGAAAGTTGTAGAATATTGGCATGGAACAATCAAAAATTATAGATACGACGGAGACGTATCAGCATCCCCAAGCTTAATTCCTGCTCTTCCTCGAGTAGGTAAATGATAAAAAAGATAATTTTTGATGTGGAATGCTACCTAGCATAATCTTGATCATATGTCTAATCATGGCATGAATATTAAGACACGAGTGATTCAAAGCAATAGTCTATCATTTGACATAAAAACAATAATACTTCGAGCATACCAATAAAGCAATCATGTATTTTCAAAACAACAAGGCCAAAGCAAGCTTATCTGTAACGCCCCGAGACCGACGCTCCAGAAGACTTCCAGCTATTTCGAGTTTCGCCGTGTGTTTCTTATGTGCTTGCTCTTTTATTTTTGCATTGCATCATGTCATCATGCTATCATGTCATTTAATTTTTCAAAACCTCAACTAAATAAATTGTATGGATCTTCGATCCATTTAAATCGAGGGAAGGGTGACTTCTCTTTATAACATATCTTCCAATATTAGGGAGCTATATTAAATATTCCACTAATTCGGAATCACCCATAAACACACTTGCAAAATAATTTCGTTCCTTTTCTGCTTCAAGTTTGGTCTCCAAACCTTGCCCTAATTTCTTTCTTCACTTTCCAGAGCTCCATCAAAAATCTCAACATTTTGGCATCTCCTAAACCTTGTCCTAGTTCAAACCATTTGAATTACATTCAAATGAGTTTGAATTTAAATCTTTCAATCATGGCCTTTCTATTTTTCTTGGAACAAGTGCATTTTTGCGAGTCTGGGAAAATTAACCCATGCGTAAATGCTATCCCAAACACTTCCTTTCCTCTTCTTTTCCTCTTTGGAATTTTCTGTTTTGGAAAATAAAAGAGTAGAGGGAGAGAAGAAGCCCAGCAGCCAAGCCGGCCCAGCCAGCCCACCTAAAACCCCTCCTAACCCTAGCCGATCGATCCCCTCTCCCTTGCCCGATTCCCATCTCCATCACCTCGCTCCCTCGTCCTCCTACTCCACTGCCACACACACACACGCTCATAGCCAGCGCCGCTGGAGTTCCATCCCCGCGCCCGATCTGCTACGAGCCGCGCCGCCGGCCAAGTCCCTCGACCCACTGACCAGAGCCGCCTCCTCTGCGTCCCGTTGACTCGCGCCTGTCCGCCTTGCAGCCAGCCTCCACTGCCTCCTCCCTCACCTGTGGCCTCCTCCTCGTCGCCTCCGCGCCACCAGCCAGCCACCGGAGCCGCCGCCACCGGATCTGGCTGTGCCTCGCCAGGGTCCTCCCCTGCCGCGCCTTGGTCCCTGCTAGAGCTCCTCTGGCCGTCATAGTCAGGAGTTGGAGCTCCTTGCCGCATCGCTGTTGTGCCCCGCCGCTCGCCTGACCACGGCGTTCCTCCGCTCCTTCCGTCCCTCTGCTACAAGCCGACCTCCACCTTCTGTTTCGGCCAAGGCAGTTCGCCCAAGTTCCTGCTCAGCATCGTCATCGCTCGCGTGCCTCTGCATCTTCTACCACAACCGCCCCATCTGCATGCTACCATGCGCCAGGCGGCATCGCTGCTCCTCCAGAAGGTCCTTGACCCCGACTCCACAACCACCGAACCAGGAACGCCAAGGCCATCTTCGGGATTTTCGCCAAGTTCGTCTTCAAATCTGTTCGACTACATCCGATGTGGAGTTCGCCAAGTACCTCTACGTGCGTGTGCGACCATCTTCGGAAAGGACCCATGTACGACTACTCAATGAACCGTGAAGTTCCACAAGATAACGTGTACCACTACCGTCACCCTGAAGATGTTGGATTCGTCAAGTTCCTCTCCGAAAACGAACGTGTACAACTACTTCCACTACATCGCGAGAACGTCTACTTCCATCTACACCGCATCGAACTCGTTCCGCTCCGAAAATGCACGCTCCAAAGTTATAACGATGAGACGACCGCCCGTGTATGATTGTGTGTTGTATGAGATGCTCGTGTTTGCACCGTGTCCGAGAGAGGTCTTTGCACGTTCCTCGTTTGCCATGCCGCCGTCCCGTGGGAACCCGGTAGTCGGGAGCACCCCACCATCTCTAGCATGTTGCGCACATTTGCACGCCTCCTTTTGCACCGGTATCTCCGTGAGCTACTGGAACCGATATGTTGCCGTGGCATCATTTTTGGATATGTTGCCGTGGCACCATTTTTGTTTCGCCGCCGTGGCACCCTTTTCGTTCCACCATGGTGACCAAATGCTTCATAACGTGCTCATGTCAACATTTTCATAAAAATTGCATAAACTTGTATATGTCATCCGCATCATGATTACAACATTTAAATGCTTAAAATTGTGTTTGCTTTAAACTACTAAATGACATATGGGGATTTCCGGAATTGTTGCTTGTTGTTCCGGCCTCATTCAAACTTGCCTAAATAGTTAGTTCAATTATGTTTCACCTCTTGCCATGTTTGACAACATTTAATATTGTTGGTTAGCCTAAACAAGAGAGAACTAAATTTTGAATGTGGTGTTTCGTCAATATGCAACTCGTTGCATATTGAGATCCACTTAATTTGTAGTATTGTTTGTTGCACTTTTCCATGCCATGCCTATCATTAAACCGGACATGCATCATACTTGATTGTGCATCATGCCATGTTTATGCTTGTGTGTTTACCATGTTGTTTGCTTCTTTCCGGTTTGCTTCTCTCGTTAGCTTTGTTTTCGTTCCGGAGTTGTGAGGATTCGTTCGACTACGTCCGTTTGTCTTCTTCATGGACTCATTCTTCTTCCTTGCAGGATCTCAGGCAAGATGACTATTACCCTTGATATCACTTCTATCTTTGCGTGCTAGTTGCTTCGTTCTATCGCTATGCTGCGCTACCTATCACTTGTTTACCATGCCTCCCATATTGCCATGTCAACCTCTAACCTTTTCACCCTTCCTAGCAAACCATTGCTTGGCTATGTTACCGCTTTGCTCAGCCCCTCTTATAGCGTTGTTAGTTGCAGGTGAAGTTGAAGATTGCTTCATGATGGACAGGATTATGTTGGGATATCACAATATCTCTTATTTAATTAATGCATCTATATACTTGGTAAAGGGTGGAAGACTCGACCTTATGCCTGGTGTTTTGTTCCACTCTTGCCGCCCTAGTTTCCGTCGTACTGTTGTTATGTTCCCGGATTTTGTGTTCCTTACGCGGTTGGGTGATTTATGGGACCCCCTTGACAGTTCGCTTTGAATAAAACTCCTCCAGCAAGGCCCAACCTTGGTTTTAACATTTGCCACCTAAGTCTTTTTCCCTTGGGTTCTGCAGACTCAAGGGTCATCTTCATTTTACCCCCCCCCCCGGGGCCAGTGCTCGTCGTGAGTGTTGGTCCAACCTGTCAACCGCCGGTGGACACCAGGGGCAACTCTGGGCTGGCCTACCGGAAGTTTGGACAATCCGGTGTGCCCTGAGAACGAGATATGTGCAGCTCCTATCGGGATTTGTCGGCACAGCGGGAGGCTTTGCTGGTCTTGTTTTACCATTGTCGAAATGTCTTGTAAACCGGGATTCCGAGTCTGATCGGGTCTTCCTGGGAGAAGGTATATCCTTCGTTGATCGCGAGAGCTTATCATGGGCTAAGTTGGGACACCCCTGCAGGGTATAATCTTTCGAAAGCCGTGCCTGCGGTTATAGGCAGATGGGAATTTGTTAATGTCCGGTTGTAGAGAACTTGACACTTGACCTCTTTAAAACGCATCAACCGCGTGTGTAGCCATGATGGCCTCTTCTCGACGGAGTCCGGGAAGTGAACACGGTTTTTGGGTTATGTTTGACGTAAGTAGGAGTTCAGGATCACTTCTTGATCATTGCTGGCTTCACGACCGTTCCGTTTGCTCTCTTCTCGCTCTTATTTGCGTATGTCAGCCACCATATATGCTTAGTCGCTGCTGCAACCTCACCACTTTACCATTTCCTACCCATAAGCTTAAATAGTCTTGATCTCGCGGGTTTTGAGATTGCTGAGTCCTCGTGACTCACCAGATACTATCACAATAGTTGCAGGTGCCGATGATACCAGTGCAGGTGATGCAACCGAGCTCAGATGGGAGCTCAACAAAGATCTTAGTTGTTGCTATGTTTTGTTTCTTGTTGATCAGTAGTGGATCCCAGTTGGGACGATCGGGGATCTAGCAGTTGGGTTATCTTCTTTTCTTTTGGCTTCGTCCGTAGTCGGACTATGTGTGTACTCTGAATGATGTATGAATTATATGTTCATTGTGTGAAGTGGTGGCGATTGTAAGCCAACTATTTATCCCATTCTTGTTCATTACATGGGATTGTGTGAAGATGACCCTTCTTGCGACAAAACCACAATGCGGTTATGCCTCTAAGTCGTGCTTCGACACGTGGGAGATATAGCCGCATCGTGGGTGTTACAAGTTGGTAATCAGAGCCATCCCCGACTTAGGAGCCCCCTGCTTGATTGTTTGCTGGCGTTGTTGAGTCTAGAACAAAAAATGTTTTGAGTCTTAGGATTATATATATCAGAGAGTAGGATTCTTTTTACTCCTCAGTCCCTTCGTCACTCTGGTGAGGTCTCCTGACGTAGATGTTTTGACTTTCCTCTCCTCAAATTTCACTAAAAAAAATTTAGGATCACGCGGGTATCTTGGAATCGTTTCGATGGTTTGTGATGAGAACATTGTTCTTGGTGCCTCCTTTCTATTATGTGGCATTGACTGGGGAGTTGAGCTCCAAGGTGTTGTCGTCATAATTTTATCGTTGCAGTTCTGGAATACCTGAGTTTTGCCGACATCGAAAATCTCTTTTATGTAGTTGTTGGTGAGATAACCTCGACGCCACCCAGTACTGAGCCGGGAGTTTGGGAGTATTGCCATAACTCGTATAACGGATGCTTTTCGAAGGTTGAGGTACACGATTTCCGGAGGTTTCTTGGTTATGTGTTGACGGATGGATACAGCTTGGATGTAGGGATTGTTAGTTTTGGGTGAGATATATATTGCTTCCCCTGTATCCCCAACACCAGATTGCATAACCAGAAAGTTTCAGGAGTTTTATAGGTGGGAATTCAAGTAGCTCTAGCCTTTTGTTTTTCTTTCCGACAGATGCATGATATGAGATTGGGGTTCGACGTCTAGTGGTCCGCCTTTCCACGGTCGTTTTTACAGTGGTCTCGTTGTGTCTTAAAGAACCCTTGGCTATGCTGGTTCGGGGACACTTCGTATGTCATGTGCACTGCCTTGTACATGATGGTGCTATACGTTCGAGCCCGTGTGGGCCCCACCACGAAAACTTCGGACGGAATCTCTATCATATGTTTGTTTCCGTCTTATTATGCAAGCCAAATCCTTTGTTTTGTTTTATTTGTGGTATTCGAGTTGCTTCGAAGTCAAATGTTGAATCCATACCTTTCATAAACGGTGTTCTCATATTGCTATGTGAATACTTAATCCTTCTTGATCATTGAGGTTGTCATGTTAATTCTTTTCCTACCGGTGCACTTCTCTTCGAGATGATCCCATCATTCTCCCCATCCGCAAGATCAGTCTAAGTTTTCTCAACGGTGTTTGTTTCGTTCATCCCAAGTTGTCTTTGTTTTCCCCACCCTCCCACCCTTTTCTTCAAGGACTCATATATTTTAATCAAGTATCCAGTCCCTTCGTTCGTTTCTTTCAATGTTCTTATCCGGTGATTCTCAAGAAGATACTAACGGAGCTACAAGTTTATCATTCTTCGTCTTTTTTCTTCTTCGGTGGATTAATTTCAAGCTTTGGTGTTGATCATATCTCTTCCTTTTGTTTCACATATCTTCCCATGTGAATTTCTTATCCAAGGCTATCTTATTTATTCACCTCTCACAGTCCATATCCGGAGTGTTGGAACATATCTCACAAGGCTTGTCTTTTCATTCAAGATCCGTTCGAGTTACTTCAAGGCTTTTCTCTTATTCAACCTATTTAATCCTACTGGTGCAATCTCTATTTCAAGCAATCCTTCAACGATGTTTCTTTCGAGTGGGCCCTAACCCACATGTCTTTTCCCAGGATCTTACCTGACTCTTCTAATTATGAGGAACTATTCTCAAATTCATTTCCAAGTTTGACATAAGAATGACTTCTCAACAGTCAAATGTATCCTCCAAGTTCGGTTTCATATTTTTTTCATCGTTGGTTCAACCTTTCTTTCATCCCGGAGTATCTCACAATTCATGGTGTTGTTTCTCGTCGTCATTCTCGGATTTTGAAGACCGAAGAAGAGTTCCTCTTAAATCATTACCCTTTCTTCCAAAGATGCGTAGTTCAAGCTTGCCGCCATCCTCATAATTGTTTTCGATTGTGAGAATTGTTTTCTTACCATCCGGAGCATTTCATGAGTTGTTTCCATTTCTTTCCTCCGAAGGCCATCATGTCATAATTCTTCATTCTCAGCATGTAGCTATCGTTCTCCAAATCTTACAGGTGGATCGTTCAAGTTTACTCTAGTCAGCTCATGATCTCTTTGTTCTCTTGTATCTAAATTATGTCAAGTATCTTCATTCATTCTCCAATTCTTCCCGGTGAATTGTGCCTTTGCTACTTTCATTTTCAATTCTTTCGGTGGTTCGTTCAAGATTTCACTTCCTTCGTTATCATATCAATTCATTCGTTCTTTCTGAATCCTACCGGTGGTTGTTGAAGACCTTCTCAAGTTTTGCGCTATATCTCTCTTAATCCTTTCTACGAGAATAAGTAGTATGCCAAATCCATTGCTTGTCATCAATTTAAATCGGTGAAGGATAGGCATGACATAATTCTTATTCTTGTTTCATCCAAGTGATTAATCCTTTCCTTCGGAGTTTGTTCAGGAGGAATAAATTCTTGGCTTCTTGTTGTTCATCTTTTCTTTCTGGAGTTCCAAGTTCTCTCGATTATATCATCGTGAAGCTCCTTCTAAATCATCGCAAGGCTTCACCTTGTGTTTTCAACTTCCCTTTTGTTCTATCATCCTTTTATTACCGGAGTTCTTCATGGAGGCTCTACATGGTGGTTCAGCAAGGATTCTTTTCATTCTTCAATTGTTCTTAAAGATTTCTCTCGAAGTTATGATCCGCCAAGCTATACTCAAAATTAAACATGGTGCTCAACACATGTTTTGTTTTGGGGAGTTCAAGTATTCTTATTCTTGCATTTCAAGTGCTATTCTTTCTACCTTGTCTTTTGAGATGGTGTTATATCATTCTTGACAATTTCCATTCATGCTTCGTGATTCACATGTTGTTAAGAATGAGGTATTTTAAATCCATCAATCTCTTCGTTGGAGTTATCTTGGTATAGATTTCACCTAAAGCCTTCCCTAAGGAATGTTGCTATTATGGTGCTTATCAATGATCCGAGTTTTCTCCTATCCTCTCGGCGAAAGCAGTTTTCATCTCTTCGTTGATCTCAAGCAAGCAATTGTTTCCGTTAGTGGCCGGTTGTCACCTCATCATTTTGAGATGTTTGCCATAAGCCCACAACAAGCTTGTGCTTTTCGTTGTTGATTTTCCAACAACTCCGTTCAATTCTTCTTTGCAAGGATATTTTCCAAGCTCATTTGTGGCACAAGTTATCATTTTCTTCACCATTCTGTTATTCCAATGATCTATCTTCTATTCTTTCTTCCGGGACCATTGTGATGTTGCTCTCTTCACTCCTCTTCTCGTATTGAGGATCATGTTCTTTTCGTGCATATCCATTTAACCGAAGTGTTGTGTCACCTCTTCAAGTTCTTTTCATCTTATCACGTCTTGCATCTCTTTTCAACCGGAGTGTTGTCCGAATTTGTTCTTCCTTGTTCCTTGTTTATCTCGTTTCAACCAGAGTGGTTCCAATTCCTTCTTGTCCATTGTACTCGTCATTCATAGCTTTGCAACCTCCAAGGTTCACATGGTGTTCCTTGTTTCTATTTTCTACAACACTGCTCTCAATTGTGTTCAACTCTGTTGTGTTCTTTCTTTCAACTTTTCAACCTCTCAAGGTTCGTGGTTTCACTCGTTCGTCAAAGAAGCAACTTAGTTTTACCTCTTCTCTTCCTCTTCCATTTTCTCTCCGGTGCCATCCTAGATCTCGGGACGAGATCCTCTTGTAGTGGTGGAGTGTTGTAACGCCCCGAGACCGACGCTCCAGAAGACTTCCAGCTATTCCGAGTTTCGTCGTGTGTTTCTTTTGTGCTTGCTCTTTTATTTTTGCATTGCATCATGTCATCATGCTATCATGTCATTTAATTTTTTAAAACTCAACTAAATAAATTGTATGGATCTTCGATCCATTTAAATCAAAGGAAGGGTGACTTCTCTTTATAACATATCTTCCAATATTAGGGAGCTATATTTAAATGTTCCATTGATTTGGAATTAACCATAACCCACTTGCAAATAAATCCCCAGTGCCTTTGTTATCTTAATTCTTGGTCTCCAACTTTACTCATAATTTCTTTCATCTTTTACGGAGCTCCACCAAAAATCTCAACATTTTTGGACACTTCTAAATCCTACTTCTTGTTCAAACCAAAAAAAAAGGGCAACCTGGTGCATGTAGCTCCCGCTTGCGCAGGGTCCAGGGAAGGGTCCGACCACTTTGGGTCTATAGTACGCAGCCTTTCCCTACATTTCTGTAAGAGGCTGTTTCCAGGACTTGAAACCATGACCTCATGGTCACAAGGCAGCAGCTTTACCACTGCGCCAAGGCTCCCCTTCACTTCTTGTTCAAACCATTTGAATTAAATTCAAATGACTTTGAATTTAATTCTTGCAATCTTGCCCACACCATTTTTCTTGGAACAAGTGCATTTTTGCGAGTCCGGGAAAATTATCCCATGCGTAAATGCTATCCCAAACACTTCCTTTCCTCTTCTTTTCCTCTTTGGTATTTTCTATTTTGGAAAATAAAAGAGTAGAGGGAGAGAAGAAGCCCAGCAGCCAAGCCGGCCCAGCCAGCCCACCTAAAACCCCTCCTAACCCTAGCTGATCGCTCCCCTCTCCCCTGCCCGATTCCCATCTCCATCCCCTCGCTTCCTCGTCCTCCTACTCCGCCGCCACACACACACACGCTCACAGCCAATGCTGCTGGAGTTCCATCCCCGCGCCCGATCTTCTACGAGCCCTGCTGCCGGCCAAGTCCCTTGACCCACCGACCAGAGCCGCCTCCTCTACGTCCCGTTGACCCGCGCCCGTCCGCCTCGGAGCCGGCCTCCACCGCCTCCTCCCTCACCTGCGGCCTCCTCCTCGTCGCCTCCACGCCACCAACCAGCCACCGGAGCCGCCGCCACCGGATCTGGCTGTGCCTCGCCAGGGTCCTCCCCTGCCGTGCCTCGGTCCCTGCTAGAGCTCCTCTGCCCGTCATAGTCAGGAGCTGGAGCTCCTTGCCGCATCGCTGTTGTGCCCCGCCGCTCGCCTGACCACGGCGTTCCTCCGCTCCTTCCGTCCCTCTGCTACAAGCCGACCTCCACCTTCTGTTTCGGCCAAGGCAGTTCGCCCAAGTTCCTGCTCAGCATCGTCATCGCTCGCGTGCCTCTGCATCTTCTACCACAACCGCCCCATCTACATGCTACCATGCGCCAGGCGGCATCGCTGCTCCTCCAGAAGGTCCTTGACCCCGACTCCACAACCACCGAACCAGGAACGCCAAGGCCATCTTCGGGATTGTCACCAAGTTCGTCTTAAAATCTGTTCGACTACATCCGATGTGGAGTTCGCCAAGTACCTCTACGTGCGTGTGCGACCATCTTCGGCAAGGACCCGTGTATGACTACTCAATGAACCGTGAAGTTCCACAACATAACGTGTACCACTACCGTTGCCCTGAATATGTTGGATTCGTCAAGTTCCTCTCCGAAAACGAACGTGTACAACTACTTCCACTACATCGCGAGAACGTCTACTTCCATCTAGACCGCATCGAACTCGTTCCGCTCCGAAAACGCATGCTCCAAAGGTATAACGATGAGACGACCGCCCGTGTATGAATGTGTGTTGTATGAGATGCTCGTGTTTGCACCGTGTCCGAGAGAGGTCTTTGCACGTTCCTCGTTTGCCATGCCGCCATCCCATGGGAACCCGGTAGTCAGGAGCACCCCACCATCTCTAGCATGTTGCGCACATCTGCACGCCTCCTTTTGCACCGGTATCTCCGTGAGCTACCAGAACCGATATGTTGCCGTGGCATCATTTTCGGATATGTTGCCGTGGCACCATTTTTGTTTCGCCGCCGTGGCACCCTTTTCGTTCCGCCATGGTGACCAAATGCTTCATAACATGCTCAGGTCAATATTTTCATAAAAATTGCATAAACTTGTATATGTCATCCGCATCATGATAACAACATTTAAATGCTTAAAATTGTGTTTGCTTTAAACTACTAAATGACATATGGGGATTTCCGGAATTGTTGTTTGTTGTTCCGGCCTCATTCAAACTTGCCTAAATAGTTAGTTCAATTATGGTTCACCTCTTGCCATGTTTGACAACATTTAATATTGTTGGCTAGCCTAAACGAGAGAGAACTAAATTTTGAATGTGGTGTTTCGTTAATATGCAACTCGTTGCATATTGAGCTCCACTTAATTTGTAGTATTGTTTGTTGCACTTTGCCATGCCATGCCTATCATTAAACCGGACATGCATCATACTTGATTGTGCATCATGCCATGTTTATGCTTGTGTGTTTACCATGTTGTTTGCTTCTTTCCGGTTTGCTTCTCTCGTTAGCTTTGGTTTCGTTCCGGAGTTGTGAGGATTCGTTCGACTACGTCCGTTTGTCTTCTTCATGGACTCATTCTTCTTCCTTGCGGGATCTCAGGCAAGATGACTATTACCCTTGATATCACTTCTATTTTTGCTTGCTAGTTGCTTTGTTCTATCGCTATGCTGCGCTACCTATCACTTGTTTACCATGCCTCCCATATTGCCATGTCAGCCTCTAACCTTTTCACCCTTCCTAGCAAACCATTGCTTGGCTATGATACCGCTTTGCTCAGCCCCTCTTATAGCGCTGTTAGTTGCAGGTGAAGTTGAAGATTGCTTCATGATGGACAGGATTATGTTGGGATATCACAATATCTCTTATTTAATTAATGCATCTATATACTTGGTAAAGGGTGGAAGACTCGGCCTTATGCCTGGTGTTTTGTTCCACTCTTGCCGCCCTAGTTTCCGTCATACCGGTGTTATGTTCCCGGATTTTGCGTTCCTTACGCGGTTGGGTGATTTATGGGACCCCCTTGACAGTTCGCTTTGAATGAAACTCCTCCAGCAAGGCCCAACCTTGGTTTTAACATTTGCCACCTAAGCCTTTTTCCCTTGGGTTCTGCAGACTCAAGGGTCATCTTTATTTTACCCCCCCCCCCC